>NC_136425.1:28070000-28225000 GCF_052625555.1 Lactuca saligna | reverse complement strand
GTGTTTCTCTTTCAACCACAAAATGAGAATACATGGCTCTTGTAGAGGCGGCCAAAGAGCTCATAAGGTGGAAAATTTTCTTGTCAGAACATAGAATACAGTAGGAGGACAGTCTATTGCATTGTGACAACCAAAGTGCAGTTCACCTAGTAAAGAATCTAGTTTTTCACAGTAGAACAAAACACTTTCAAATGAGGTACAGTTTCATTCAAGAGTTAATCAATGAAGGAAATCTAAAGTTGAAGAAAATACTTGGAACGAAGAATCCAGCTTATATGTTCACCACGGTGGTTACCACTAAGAAGTTAATATTTTTTCATGGATTCAACTACCCCTTCTAGAAGTTTGAAGAGAAAGGTCCGAGAAGACACAGAGAGAGAGAGAGAGAGGGAGAGAGAGAGAGAGAGAAAGAGAGAGAGAGAGAGAGAAAGTACTCTGAGGAATGGAAAATTTTGAAGCCAATTGAAGTTATTCAAGCATTCATGATAGTTTATTTTATTTCCTTCTTTATAGTTTATTTTAGAATTCTTTAGCCCTTTTTATTAGTATTTCATTGTATATTCTTTATTTTCTTTATCATGCATCATGTCGGGTACTTTCTATTTTGCCTGAGGTGTTTTGTAGGGTTTTGGAGTCTCGATGCGGTTGCAGTTTGGCTTAGAGATGGGCTTGGTGGGCTTTTGAGGCATTATTGGGCTTTTCGGATCCATCAAAGAATAATTAGGCTTGAAATATTGAAGACTTAGATGAAGTGGGCTTATGAAGATGGGTCATTAACTCTTGTTAGTGGGTATGGCTATCCATTTGAAGCATGGAGATGATTGACCAAATTTGAATCATGTGAGATGTGAAGGGGACCAAGGGAATCTTAAGTAGTCGGGTGGAGTAGTGGAGAAAAAAAAGCCAATAGTGTTTCAGCACCATTTTGGAGGGTAGGGTCTCAGTCGTGCAAACTTGCGAGGGTACCCGTGCAAATGCACACTTTGGAGCATTTTGGGCATTTTGCTCATCATTTAACTTGGGGGGTTAGGTTTGGCAGCCACACTTCAATATATATATATATATATATATATATATATATATATATATATATATATATATATATATATATATATATGTATATGTGTGTGTGTGTGTGTATATATATATATATATATATATATATATATATATATATATATATATATTCCGATTAATTCTAAGCGCTACTCGACTGATTAGAGAGCGACTAGCGATTAATCCATGTATACGAAATGACTGAAATAGTAGAACCCGATGAATTTTTAACACTTTGAATAAGTTATATCTCAATAGAAACTATTTGAAGTATGATTAGTGTGGTATTTATCATATTAACCTATTTTGTTATGATATTCGTGATATTTATGAACTTTTATATGATATTAGTCATATTTAATTTTTTAAAATCTAACAAATTAGCAATTAATGGTCCCCATTAATCTCCGCCTAGCCAATGACTGAAATAGTAGATCCCGATGAAATTTTAACACTTTGAAGAAGTTATATCTCAATAGAAACTATTTGAAGTATGATTGGTGTTGTATTTATCATATTAACCTATTTTGTTATGATATTCGTGATATTTATGAACTTTTATGTGATATTAGTCATATTTAATTTTTTTTAAATCTAACAAATTAGCAATTAATGGTCCCCGACTAATCTCCACCTAGCCGATTAAACCCTTAACCCTAGTCCACCGACTAGCTAACGTCGAGCGACTTATACATCCTTCATATATATATATATATATATATATATATATATATATATATATATATATATATATATATATATATATATATATATATATATATATATATATATATATATGAGAAATTAAATATCATCCTATTTTTTGTTCCTACACATCCTCCTACCCAATGAAATAGTGACATGTATAACATTTAATGATATTTTAATATATTAATATGACACATGTCATCATTTAATTGGGTATGAGGATTTGTAGAAACAAAAGTAGGAGGATATTTAATTTCTCTCTCTCTCTCTCTCACACACACACTCTCTCTCTCTCTCTATACATACACACACACACACACACACACACACACACACACACATATATATATATATATATATATATATATATATATATATATATATATATAGGGGAGCGTTCAATCGAAAAACTTTATTATTGCGAGAAAATTTGAGAACAAATTTGACCCACCTTTTTTTTAAATTAAAAATCATCAAATAATATTAATATAAATAAAAAATAAGTAAAACATTTAAAAAACTCACAAACCAACACCACTTACCACCCAAACAACACCATCACCCACCACCCATCACTGCTACCCACCTCTACCACCCACCACCATCACCACCACCCGCTACCGCCAACCACGACCACCATCCACCACCACCACCTATCACCACCGACCACCTCCACCCGCCACCTCCACCATCACTACCAACTATCACCACCACCCATCAACATCACCACCACTCGATACCGCCAACCACGACTACCATCCACTACCACCACCACCACCCATCACCATCACAATCACCACCCATCCACCCAACACCCATCCACCCACCTCCACCACCTATCACTACCACTCATCCACCACTACCACTACCACCCACCACCTACCATTTTGACCACCACCCGCCACTACCACCAACCACCAACCACCACCCATCACCAACACCCGACACCACCTCCCATCACCACCACCTGCCACCATCACCCATCACCACCACCCCCACCCACCTATCACTACCACCCACCTCCACCACCCATACCATCTACCATAACCACCCTTACCTACCACCCACCAAGACCATCACCACACACCTCCACCACCATACACCACCCATTACCACCACCCGCCACTATCACACCACCCATTACATGCCAAAACCACCATACACCACCATCACCATCCGTCGGTACCAGCAACACCACCAACCCCCACTAGCACCACCTACCCACCACCGATCACCACTACCCATCACCACAACCTGCCACCACCGCCACCACTCCTATCACTACCTATCACCTCACATGCCACCATGACCCGCCAACACCACTACCACCTATCACTTACCACCACCAAACACCACTACACTCCACTAACCATCACCACCACCAGTTAACACCACTGCCACCGACCCACCCACCACCTAATATAAACACCATCCCCCACCACCACCCACCACCCTACCTTTCACCGCAACCACCACCCACTACCTACAACCACTAACACTATATATGATTAAATGCATATAATGGCATAAATAATGTTTGCTTATATGTATTTAATCACAAAATGCTCATGTGATTATATACATATAGCCATATAAACCATATGTGATTATATGTATTTAATCATATATGATTTAAATTTTCAGTATGAATTTTCACTTTTTCGATTCAACAATTAGTCTCGTGTATTTAATCACATGTGAACATATGTATTTAATCTTGTCCAAATAAATCATATGTGATTGGATACATATAATCATAGATTATTTCATGTATCTAATCACATATGTTTATGTAGACAATATTTATTTTTCTTCTTTTCAATTATATAGTTTGTCTTGTGTCTTTAATCACATATAATTATATGTAATCAATCCTGTATGATTTGTGTGGAAAATATTCATTTTCATGTTCTTAATTTAATAGTTGTTCTCGTGTATATAATCACATGTGATTATATGTATTTAATCACATATGATTTATATGGACAATATTTATTTTCATATTTTCAACTCAATAGTTGGTCTCATGTACTTAATCACATGTGATTATATATATTAAATCACATGTGATTTATATAGTCAAAATTTATTTTTAAGTTTTCTATTCAATAATTTTTGTGATAAATTTAATCACATGTGATTATATATATATATATATATATATATATATATATATATATATATATATATATATATATATATATATATATATATATATATATCTATGCTTGTAGATCACAGTTGTCATAATCAACAAACCACCGTTATTATCGTACTGCCATCGTAAGACCGTCGCCGTCGGACCACCACCGCAGAGGCGAAGGAAGAAAGAAAGAGTAGATCTCGATACTTGATTTTGTGTCTGTAAAATATAAGAATTAGAGAGGGGAATAGATCTGGTAGTTTTGTGCTCCAGATCCGGTGAAACAAGATATCTGATGACCGCTAAACGAGATTCAGTGGCGGTGGCTGGAATAAAAACATCTGGTGACGATATGGGAAGATGAGGGGCAGATGAAGGTCCTTTTTAGCCTTTGGTGGTGGCGAACAAGCATTCCGGAAGTGGTCCTCTTTGATCCGGTGACAGTCCAGCTGACGACGACTTCTTAGTGGTTCCGACGACCTTAGGTTGCAGTACGGTGATGGTGATGGTGGTCCTTGAAGATGAGAGAGAGATAGATAGATAGATAGATAGATAGATAGATAGATAGATAGATAGATAGATAGAGAGAGAGAGAGTGTGTGTGTGTGTGTGTGTAAAATTTTGTGAGGCGCTTTGAAATTTTGTTCTCAAATGTTCTCGAACCCGATATTGTTCTTATTTGAACATACATACATACATACATACATACATACATACATACATACATACATACATATATATATATATATATATATATATATATATATATATATATATATATATATATATATATATATATATATAGGGAGTGGTTAAAATAAGAACCCTAAAATGTGAAGAACCCTAAGAACCATTTTTTTAAATGTTTTGATTAAGGTTATTTTGGACAAATTTCATTCTTTAGTTTACATCTAGTTGCCACTTGTCGTCGGACCATCGTCGCGCCGTCAACGGACCACCGCCGGACCATTGTCGGACCTGGACTAACACCAAATTGAGTAACATTTTTTTCTAGCCGTATTCACAGCTTAATAAAATGAACATAGTAACTCTCATTTCTTTGGGAATACTTTTAATAAAAAAAAAATAGAATTATAGCTTGACAAATTCAATTTTCTCTATTTTAAATTTTACGCTTCTTTAAAAGTATTTATCTTTAGTTTCGAAAGGGTAGTTTTTTGATCTTGAGATATATTTTTCAATATTAAATTTGTTTAATCCTAATTAATATATGAGTTTTGATATACATGTGAATTTTTTAGTTTTATAAGGATGTATATGTAGTTTTAAATTTTATAAATATATAAAAGTAAATACTTAAAATTTATAAGAATATTAATGAAACTAGTTGTGAGACCATGTAATACATGAGTTAATTTAAAAATAAAATTGAATATAAATATCAAAATATTTGAGAACTTTGAATTTATACGAATATAAGAAAAATAATGAATTATTATAATTAAAATGTTTTTTTATCTTTTAAATTTAAATAAATAAATAAATAAAAAACAATAATGAGCATTAGTTTGAGAAATTTGAAATTAAAAAGGTAAGTTGATTAATGAAATTGATATCCATTTATTATTACATTTATTGCAATTATTATATTAAAATATTATGTTGAATTTAATAAAATAGAAAATCATATCTATTCTAATAAATGAAGGTTTTTTGCCACATATCTTCTTATTCATTTGGACACATGATATTTTTTAAGATTTTTAAATTTTCTATTTTCCACTTGTCATTTTATTGTATTTTTCATTTTATTAAATTAAAATGTTATATTTAATATGTAAGGTAATATATATGTAATATATATATTAGAAAGGGTTTATATATATAATGTATTCAATACATTAAAGCCTTATTAATTTTAATAATTCAAAAATTTTCTCACTTTTCTTATAAATTTATACTTTTCAAATTGTTAAAATTTTATATTTAATTTTTTTAAAACTAACATATATAATACATGGGTTTCACACCTAGTAAAATAACATGTGGAAAAAAATTAATTAAAAATAACCAAAAAATAACAATTTGCTAAATGAGAATGTAACAAATAGCATAAAAAAAAAAACATTTATTTATTAGAGAGGATTTTCACAAATGATCTATAGATTATCTTCAAAACACCTAGCAATCCCAACAAATAAATAGTCTTTCGTCAACGTACTTACTCATTAAACGAGACATTTTCATCCCACTTTTACAATACCTCTCCCCCTTTTTTAAATACGTACTCTTTCTACTCATATTAACATTTACCTTCTAAAAAAATATGAATCTGTCGAACGCCCAAAAAAATATAATTGTTACAATCGAATTTGTTGGAACCAATTTTCATATCTTGTTATTCAAATTGAAATAATCACTTTCAAAACATACATCAAATTAGCCCTTGAGTTTACGAATGTCAAATTAAATTTCTATGCAGTTTTCCTGGTATCAAAGTCTAAACCAGTCTTCAACACAATTTGATTTCGTGTATTCCTATGGAAAGTTCATTTACCTTCAAGACACAGAATCCGACAGGAAATGAGCATCATTCATTTGAAAATACGTTAAATTCTGGTTATCTTCCACCTATAACTAGTTGTAAATTTTGAAAAATCGATTAAGCAATGAATCAAAAAGTTCAAAGCACTTATAAATCACCCATATTTTTGAAGTATTTTGTTTGAAAAAACTAGATCATTATTTTGACTTCTCATATATATATATATATATATATATATATATATATATATATATATATATATATATATATATATATATATATATATATATATATATATATATATATATATATATATATATATATATTTACTTCTTAACCAAATTTATTTTATCTTGCATGCTTTATCACCTATAATGGCTTCGACGAGAGTAACATCATCAAATTGGAATAGGCTAAGACGAGATTTGAATAAGAGACATGGTACCAAAACACTTTATTATTATTATTATTATTATTATTATTATTTATTTATGCTTCAAGCAACATCCATACAAATCTCAGCCATGAACAGATGAGAAGAGTTCATCAAAGAAGGTAATCACGGTGTCACGATTGAATTCTTTATCACGTGGTGGCTCCGACCGAACCCAGACACTCGCAACTGAACTGATGGTGAATTGGTTATTTCTGAGTCTACCTGCTCTAACCGTTGAAACCTTATAAGAACACATATCATAGATGGCACAAACAATACCAGATTCACGAGCAGCTTTGTATCCAGCATATGTGATCACATAGTTGACTAATGCTTGACACATTGCAGCAACGTCTAGGGAGGAAGCATGCAGGATAAACGATCGCACAAGGTCAATGTGATGTAGAACTTCACTCGGTGCAACGTTCCAGTAATGCACGAGTAGACTATCGCCAAAAATCATGCCCCAAAACCAGGGGTCCTGAACCAGGAGAGCCTGCCAAACACACAATCAAATACATGATCTACAATGTGAGCTGAAAATTTGGTGTATATAATATATCGAGATGCTGAAAGAAAACAATTTTACCTTTCCCATCATGGCTTGGGCAGATTGATTTCCAGCTCGGGCACACAAACAAAGGAGACCTTTTCTATTACGGTGTTTCCTAAAATCTTCAGTGTTAGAAGTCAAACGCTGAAAGTTGACCGCTTTCAAGACTACTGATTCTTTAGCATGGTTCTTAAGGGCGTTGCAGCTGCACAAAGTATGCAATGAAAGCATTAATTTGACTAAACATACCATTAATCATTATCAAGAAGAATAAGGCAGTGTTTGGTAAGATGGAGTCACAAAAGAAATGGAAGATTCGTTCCATTGTAATGAAAATAAGGTATTTGTTTTGCCTCATGGAAATGAACTGGAACGATTCGATGAAAAAAAGAAAAACTATTTGTTTTGTCTGATGGAATGGATTATGTTCAAGCAATGTGTTTTTGCTTTTATTTCTTAAATTTCATTCCTTAACTAGTGGGGGAGGGGGGTTTATTCTATCATTGAAAGGATCGAAAAAATGAAATATGACCCATCTTTATTTAATTATATCGTTTTTTCTGACACAAATGTTTCTGAAAAACATGATCTTATTTAAGTTAGACTTTTATTTTCTGGGTTTTAATGAGCTTTCCTTTGTTTAATATATTCGTGAATAAAAATTATTTCATCATAATTAAATAATATAGAGTAGTTTAAAACTATGTATATATATATATATATATATATATATATATATATATATATATATATATATATATATATATATATATATATATATATATATATATATATATATATATATATATATATATATATATATATATATATATCTTTTTCAGTTAAATCTCAAATACCGACAACTGTATTATTGATCATTTTACCCGATCAATATGTCGTCCAACTTTCAAACTTAACACTTTTGGCCCAGATTTAAAGTTTTCTTCCAAATTTTGTCCTAAATTTATACTATTGGCCCAAATTTTAAAATTTTATTACGAATTCATCATAAATTTTGTTTTTTTACATCTTTTTTTTTTCAAATAAAAAATTGAATATGTTTTGTTTGGAAAAAAAATAATATTTTCACATAAAAAACCGTATTTATACAAAAAAAAAAAAACATATTTTCAAATTCATATTAATATAAAAAAACATATTTTCACATAGACACCTTTTTTTCTATATAAAAACATATTTTACAAAATATTTTTGTAGGCAAAATACCTATGTAATTTAAAAAAGAAATACTTTTGTACACAAAAGACCTATTTATAATTTTTTTTAAAAAAATTTTAAATATCTATTTAAAAGTGTAAATTTTAGACCAAATTTGTAAGTAAATTTAAAATCTATGTCAAAAGTATAAATTTCGAAAGTTGGATGACCTATTGACCTGGTAAAATGTTCAAAATGAATACAATTGTGGTTTTTTGGGACTTAAATGAATAAAAAATTATATAAGGGTCAAAATAAATACAATTGTCGGTGTTTGGGTCTTAAATGAATAAAAAATTATATAAGGACTAAATCGATTATTCGGTCGATACATAAGAACTTTTATGGAGTTTTTCTGAAAATCATTTCATACCCACGTGACTACTAAACAACATTATGGACTGTAACGTGTCATTCGATTAACCCAAAAGACAAGAAAATAGTAAAAACTTACCTTAAAGCTGCCCTCGCCAGATCTCCCGCACCATCACTTGACATTGCTACTAAGACCAAGATCACATTCAAAAGCTCAGGGGGTAACTGCGTGATATGCACCATCTTCTTTTCTGATTGCTAATAAGGACAAGATCACATTGAAAATTATTAAAAGTTTGTGAAATAAAGGGGAAACTCAAGATAACTAGCGTATATCTACAATTTCTTTTTTAACAACATAATCCATTTACAAATTCTTTATTAAAATATAAATTTTACAAAGATTCGGACAACAGAAAATTATGTATCTACTTACGGAATAGGAACAATATATTCTAGGTATTAACTATTTATTAGATTACTATATACATTACACAATCATTTACCGAAAAATCTAAAAACTATCTAATAAGAATTATGCATCTAGTAACAGAAAATACACAATCGCTCGTATATGTAAGAAAATGGGAACAATAGATTTACCTGGAAATCGTAATTTTAAGAGAGGCACCGCTAAGATGCCGAAAGAAATCCAATGTGTAGATGAACTCTCACGCAAAATATAAATAAACCCAAGGTACAACAACCAAGTCCAAAATGAATCAATGACCGTACACTAAAACTTAATGTACGGATAAGAATATATGTTATCCCCAACTAAATGAAATAAATGAGTTTATTAATGTCGAAGAAAAAATTGAGTGTTTTACATCTGCATTCCTAAAAACCAAAAGCACAATTAAGGCTATGTGTTTACGTGGAGAATTGTGATACTCACCCACTCTGTTGTCAGTCCTTGCTATGGAGGTGTATCACACCCCAAAACCGGAACGATGGTAACGTTCAGGGGCGGAGGACGGAGGACGTCATGTACAGTATAATCACAATGCAAAATAGTAAAACAAACAACAACATCATCCACTGCATTAATAATATAGTTAATACAAGTGTGTTCTGTGTAAAGTTGTAAGACACCAAAAATATGTAATCAAAATAAAGACGAGTCTTGAATATGCTTTGTCTTCTCAAAACCTGGTCATCTGTACCTATCTACTGTCGATCTGAGAATACAAGTTATTTTGAAAGAGTAGATCAGCATTTAAGATGGTGAGTTCAAAAGTATTTAGTGTCAAATGTTTACATTAGTTTCTTGAAAATGTTTGTAAAGTTCTGTAAAAATGTTTGTAATAGTTTGAATCCTTTCTAGAAAATCCTATATTTTCTATTTTAAATGAAATGCAGTCTACTCTCCAATACCGACCTATTTGTGTACTTTGTTTCTCTTTAAAATGATGTAAAGTGTATGTTTGCACTTGAAATAGTATAAAATGTGTGTTTTCCATATTAGTAACTATCTTTACTAGAAAATAGTTTGCTTATCTCATGCGATAAATTCATTGAATGAAAGTGATGGAAAATGAAGACTTATAATAATACTGATAATTTATACTACTTATGCTTTAACTACCTTTATCACTGAACTGGTTATTTAAAGTAAAATGTGATGAAGTTATAACCATGCTTGATTGACTAGTATGAAACATGACGATCAAAAGACGTCGAAATGGTATGGCATTTGTCACCCGTAGACCTGCAGGTCCCACTGTAGTTAGCAGCAAGGTATATGATAGTCAATCTCGTATAAATCTATACACAAATACATTCTCTCCCTATAGGAGACTCTAGTTACAAAACGTGACACAACAAATATATTGTTATGCCATGAAATAGTGGTTCACATTATGTTATTTTGTTCTTGTTATAGTATGCTACTTATAGTGATAGTGTCTCTTACTGTACTTGTTATAGTGATAGTGTCTCTTACTGTAGTTGTTATAGTGATAGTATCTCTTACTATACTTGTTATAGTGATAGTGTCTAGTGATCCTCTAAACTATACCTATTATAGTTTACTAGTAAGTTCTGTAGTAAAATGAATGATCATGTATGTACACCTTTGCTACCCAAAGGTATTGAACTGATTTGATAGTACTTTTATATCTACATACATATACATAATATGCAACTAAGATTTAAGCAAAATTCGGACAAACAGCCGATACCTTAAGTCCACATCCAATCAAGGAAAAGGAAATAAAGCGAGTTATCAGTCTTAAATCCTTTAAAACCTTATATATATATATATATATATATATATATATATATATATACATTCTCTTGACAATATAAGTGTAAAAAGAGTTTTGTAATTCATTTGAAAAGTTTAACAATTTGAATAAATATTGATGACTTGATGTCCGTTTATAAAATGGTTTGAAAAATTTGTTTGATAACACAGTTTAAAATTATAAGAAATCCTTTGTTTGATAGTTATAAATTGCATGTGACTGATTATATAACTATAATGTTTTCTACTTGTATCCCCCCCCTTAAAGCATTTAAAACCATAAACGGGTAAGTTAAGGGGTATAAACTCACCTGTAGTAAGTGATTCGAATGAAAGATCAATATAGAATGCTAAGTATGCCAAGTGAATACCCGAGCACAAATAGATCCTAATAAGCATAAAATAACACATACATGTATACAATTAGTGTACATAACAACTAATCATGTAAGGGAAACATCCTTAGGAACTAGGAATCACTCATAATGGAGTGTATCAATCACATGTGGTTGATTAAAGGGTGTTCACAGCCACACCAAGTGTGTTTACGACCAAAGGTGGTGGTTACAGCCAAGAATACTTGACCCTAAGAAGGGTTTACGGACCTAACTTGCATCTATGAAGTGTTCACGGTCTCATATTGCAACACGAGGGTTTACGGCCATACATGCAACTTATGAAGGGTTCACAACCACATAAAGGGTTCACGGCCGTGAACTTTTGATGATCATTCAAAATGTGCTTGATTCAAGGCTGGAGATCAAGTGTTTCTTATGGATACAAGATGATAGAAGAGATACTCACGATTTGAAAGTCTTTTCGGGAGTTTACGATTAAAAGAACAACTGTGTGTTCTTGGTGTAAAGGATGATGATTTGAAGATCTAAACCCAAAAGAGTTGAATTCATGGATGAAATCAAAGGGTTTCACTAGATCAAGAAGGATATCAAGAAACAATAGAAGAATCACTTACAATATTAAAGAGAAATGGGAGTGTTCTTGATGATACTTGAGAGAGAAATGAATTTTCAGCCTTGAAAATGTGAGAAATATTAAAGAAATGAAGGAAATCTATACTTAAGGGGAGGGGTTCACGACCAACATGGAGTTTAGGGCCGTAAACTCTAGTTTGCGGCTGTGAACTCCTTGTGATGGAGTTTTTGGCTCAATTGCAACTAAATGAACTTAAGTTAACTCATCCCTAAACGTAACCCTCGAATGTACTAGACTTAGAACACTTAAACAGGCCTTTAACAATGTATAAAGGATAGCAGAAACAAGTCTGACTTTGGATTAAATTGATTGGATTTATAAGACAGAAATTTTGGGTTGTCATATCATCCCCTGTTATAGGGAATTTCGCCCCAAAATCAAAGTTCAAGAAAATATAGATAACTATGGGAAAAGATGAGGGTATTTCAGTTTCATTTGATCCTCCCGCTCCCAAGTGAATTCAGGTCCTCGCTTGGCATTCCAACGAACCTTCACTATCGGGATACGACTTTGCTTCATTTGCTTGACCTCCCGGTCCATGATCTCTACTGGTTCTTCCACAAAATGTAAGTTCTCGTTCAGTTCGATCTCCTCGAGCGGAATCACGAGTGTCTCATCAGATAGACACTTTTTAAGGTTCGAGATGTGGAAGGTAGGGTGTACGTTACTAAGTTCCTAAGGTAGTAGAAGTTTGTAAGCTACGGGGCCGTTTCATGCGAGAATCTCTAAATGCCCTATGTATCTCGGATTCAACTTCCCACACTTTCCGAAGCATATCAATCCCTTCCAAGGTGATACCTTCATTAGAACTTGATCACCAACCTGGAATTCCAAAGGTTTAATTCTCTTGTCAGCGTAGCTTTTCTGATGGTCTCTAGAGGCTTTCAATCGTTCATGAATTTGAACAATCTTCTTTGTCGTTTCCCGAATGATTTCTAGACTAGTAAAGGTGTTGTTAGGGACTTGCCATTTATCTAACTGAGTATCACCCACTTCAACCCAGCACCGAGGTGATCTGTACTTGCAGCCATAGAGTGCTTCGAATGGTGCAACCTTTATGTTGGTGTGATAATTGTTATTGTATGAGAATCTGACACGGGGTAAATGAGTATCCCATGCCTTCCCAAAGTCTATCATGCAGGCTCGCAACATATCTTCTAGAGTCTGAATAGTCCTCTCACTCTGTTCGTCTGTCTGTGGATGGTAGGTTAGTTCCTAGTGCTTTCTGTAGTGACTGCCAGAACCTCGAAGTGAATCTATTGTATTTATAGGAGATAATAGATATATGTACACCATGAAGTCACAATATTTCTCTTAAGTAAGTTTTGGTCAATTTCTCCATTTTGTCAGTCTATTTGATAGGTAGGAAGTGCGCGGACTTGGTCAATCTGTCTATGTTCACCCAAATGGTATCAAGTCCACCCGTTGTCTTGGGCAACTTGGTTATGAAGTCTATCGTGATCCGCTCCCATTTCCACTCAGGTATCTCTGGTTGTTGTAGTAGACCTGAGGATTTCTGGTATTCAACCTTAACCTTGGTTCAAGTAAGGCACTTAATCACGAAGGTAGCAATGTCTGCTTTCATGTTAGGCCACCATTATAACTTTTTGAGATCCAGATACATCTTACCTGAACCTGGGTGAACAGAATATCGTGTATTATGTGCTTCTCTCATGACAACATCTCTGAATCCACCGAACTTCGGTGTCCAGATGCGATCTATGAGGTATAAGACTCCGTCACTCTTGCCTTCTAGGTTCTTATACATCCCTCTAAGGGATTCACCCGTCATGTTTTTAGGTTTCAAGGCTTCCTGTTGATCCTCCTTAATTTGTGTGGACAGGTGTGAATAGATATTATAGTCAATGATTTAACCCTTCGACCTGAGTACTCCTTCTGACTTAGGGCATCAGCTACTACATTGGCTTTTCCCTGATGATAACGAATTTCGCATTCGTAGTCATTGAGTAGCTTGACTCACCGTCGTTGTCTCATATTGAGCTCATTTTGGTCGAAAATGTGTTGAAGGATTTTGTGGTTTGTAAAGATAGTGCTTTTCATACCATACAGGTAGTGTCTCCAGATCTTCAGAGAAAATACTACTAATCCTAACTCAAGATCATGTGTGGTGTAGTTGATTTCGTGTGTCTTTAGTTGGCGTGAGGCATAGGCGATAACCTTTCCTCTTTGCATAAGAACACAGCCAAGCCCTTGGTTGGATGCATCGCAATACACTATGAAAGCTTCTATCCCTTCTGGGAGGGATAATATCAGTGCGGTGCATAAGTCTTGCTTCAGCATTTGGAACGCTCTTTCTTGTTTCTCTTCAAAGTCGAAGGTCACACCTTTCTGGGTCAAATTTGTAAGTGGCTTCATGATTCTTGAAAAGTTCTGAATAAACGTACGATAGTATCCAGTGAGGCCTAAGAATTGACGAATCTTGGTAGGTATCATGGTTGCTGACTAGTTCTCAATGGCTTTGATTTTTGAAGGGTCCACGTGAATACCCTCTTTGCTAACCACGTGACCTAAAAATTTGACTCTTCGAATCCAAAATTCACAATTAGAGAACTTCACGTAAAGTTTCTCTACTCGCAGTGTTTCTAGAATCAGTCGCAAGTGTTGACCATGTTCCTCCGTACTGCGTGAGTAGATAAGTATGTCATCAATGAATACTATCATGGATTTATCTAATTAAGGATGACACACCCGATTTATTATGTCCATGAATACCACCGGTGCATTAGTTAATCCGAAGGTCATCACTACGAACTCATAATGACCATAACGAGTTTGAAAGGATGTCTTGGGAACATCCTCCTCTAACACTCGCAATTGATGGTACCCGTATCATAAGTCAATCTTTAGAAAGTAGTTCACCCCTTGTAGTTGATCAAATAAGTCATGTATGCAAGGTAGTGGGTAACGATTCTTAATGGTAAGTTTGTTCATTTCTCGATAGTCGATGCACATACAAAACGATCCATCTTTCTTCTTCACGAACAAGACCGGTGCTCCCCATGGTGAGAAGCTTGGTCTAATAAATCCTTTACTGAGGAGTTTGTTAAGTTGACATGAAAGTTCTTGCATCTCTACCGGAGCTAGACAGTAAGGCGATTTGGCTATTGGGGTAGCTCCTGGGATTAATTCGATTCGGAACTCGATTTGACGTTGCGGTGGTAATCCTGGCAGTTCTTCTGGAAAGATGTCGGTAAAGTTGCGTACTTTAAGGATGTTATTTATATCCTTCGTCTCTTGGCTCATATCAACTACATGAGCAAGGAATGTATGGCATTCCTTTCGTAAGTACTTATAGGCTTGTATGATTAAAATGATTCGAAGTTTCGTGACTGGTTTGTCGCCATAGATAACTAGAGTTTCGTTAGACGACAGATTAAGATGAACAGCTTTCACAAAGCACATGATGTCAGCGCGATGTAGACTCAACCAATCCATGCGAGTAATTACAACTGAGACTGGCATGAGGTTGAACGGTTCTTTCAGTGCTCTCTGTCTTTCCATTATCCATTTCTACAGTGAACGGTTCTTTTAGTGCTCATGATTTTTGTTTAAGTAAGTGGGCAAATTTTTTGTTCACAAAACTCCTCTCCGCTCTACTATCAAATAGTATGCACGCATATGAGTTATCAAGGAGAAACGTACCAGTGACCACTGTAGGGTCTGCTACCGCTTCCTAATGACCTATCGCCAAAACACTATCCACTCCGCCAGCATTTCCTGCCTTTAGGAAGTTCCTCTTGTAGTGACAAACCTTGCCACATCTGTAGCAAGCCTGGCCCACTCTAATGTTAGGGACCTGGGTGATTGGCCTAGCCAGGGATTTGTAGAAACGGGTAGTATGCCCCTTCCTATTGTAGTTTTCACACTACATTTCCTTGCAGGGTCCGATGTGGTGGAAGTTGTACTTGTTTCACTTTGGCAGGCTTCCAACATACTGTTTCGCCAGCGCAGTGGTAGCAGGTGTTATCGTGGCATGAACTGCCATGATTTGCTGCTTCTTGGCAGATTTCTGCATGACATTGCTTTTCTTTTTGCCCTAAAACTTCCGCTTGTTGTTGGTGGTTTGGATGGTTCTGGGACAGTAAGGGTTGTTGTCATTGTTGGTGTACGGACTCAATGATCGGTGAGCCGTTGTGCCAATCGCTTAGCACTATCAAAGGTAGTGGGGTTTGAAGCTAAAACATTCCCCTGAAATGGAGGCATTAGCCCCCAAATATATCTCTCGACCTTCTTTCCCTTAGTAGCGACCATTCCTGGACATAGAGCCACCAGATCATTGAACCTATCAGTGTAGGCTACTATGTCGGAGCCTTTCATGGTTAGGCTCCAAAGCTATTGTTCAAGTTTCTAAACTTTGCCCCTTGGGCAATACTCCTCAATCATAAGCTCCTTCAGAGCTTCCCAGCCCATTACATTTGCCACTATCAGTGTAAGTGAGTTAACATGGCTATTCCATCATGTTAGGGATCATTCCGAGAAGGTGCAGACAACAAATTTTACTTTGCTTCCTTCCGGACAGGAGCAGATTTCAAAGATCGACTCCATCTTTTCGAACAATTGCGATGGAGCAATGATCCCACCGCTTCCGTTGAAAGATCTGGGTTTGCAGTTGGTGAAGTCCTTATAGGAACACTCTCTAGAGTGCATGGGAACATCACCTTAGGTAGAATGTATAACTGTTCCACTCCCGCTAGTACCACTAGTGCTGAATTGAGCTAAAGCTGCCGCAACAGCCACAACTTGGAGAGCTGCTGGATCAAGTTGTAGGGGAGGTAGTGGTGGTTGAGTTGGAGTTATCGGGGGATTGCGTCTTGTTGATCTATGTGGAGGCATCTTTCAACTATAAGTTTAAAAAGATAGAGATAATGGTAAGAATTTAATAGTGAGGATAATGAAAGTTATCCATGAACTAAATCACTATAGTTCAACAATTAGATGAGAGTGTGATTTCGATAGAGTTCTAACAATAGAAAGATGAAAGTATTTGGACAAAGATTTCCCCAGTTGATTAGATGTCTGTCAATATCATTGGTATTAAAGATGTAATAAGTTCAGGAAAATTGACCTTGGAGTAGGTCTTACATCATACCAGAAATGAGAAAATTTTGATAGCACGAAGACCCAATAGACTGAAAGTGCAAGGTCTTAACATAAGCAGGAAATTATTACCAAAGTCTATACATATACCTAATTATATCCATAATAGAGAGTAGAGTAAAATCTACTTCCTGCTAGATCCGGCTCTAGATTTGGACAATTGGCGTTCTAGCTCGAACAAACGCCTTTCCTGTACCATCTGACGATCTCGCAGTTGACTAACTTCAGCTTCGGATGCTGCTATTTCTCTCTGTAAGAAGTTAGTGCAATCTTTAGTCGCATTAGGATTATCTTCCAGTTTGCGAATACGAACAATGTTAACTCCAGGGGCAACATCAATCTGCATAACCCGGTCAATGGCAGCTCTTCCCTGTTCAGTGTTGTGAGCAACACGACGAACCAGTATGGGAAGTGCTGTATTTGTTGAATCTCCTGCTTCTAGATTGTAGAAGCTTCAGTCTCCTTGGTAGGGATGATTCTGTCTTTGTTCATCACTCCACCCGTCTAAGTTTATGGCCCACATAGGCGTCGGGCCTTGAAAGTTTTGATGAGGGTTAGGGTTATGAGTAACTTGAGGCGGATTGTAAGCTTCTAATCCTTAATCGTCGTTTTCGGGAAAGTCTTCTTTAAAGTCCTCTTTTATGGAAACCGCATGATCTTCTTCTAGTTCGGCTTCGAGCCAACCAACATTCCCTTGATTAGGAAAGTATGGATCTCCAGGAAGATGGAACCCAACCATTTTATCTAAGCGAGAAATAAGGATATAAGAAATATTTAACAATTCTAAATAAATCAGATAAACAATTTTAAGTCTCTATAAGAGAAACTTACAGATAACTAATATAGTAATCTACTTAATATGATTCTTACTGGGTCCTTCTACGAAAACATAGTGCATACCAATTATATACTACTTGGGTCGAATAGACCTTCGAATAAATGGTCCTACTCTAAGTCCACATCCAAACAAGGAAAAGGAACTAAAGCTTAAACCACCCATGTGATTGATTTTATAAAAATACTGTTTTCTACTTGTATCCCCCCCCCCCCCCCCCCCAATAAAAGCATTTAAAACCATAAACGGGTAAGTTTAGGGGTATGAACTCACCTGTAGTGAGTGATTCGAATGAAAGATCGATATATAATGCTAAGTATGACAAGTGAAGACCCGAGCACAAACATATCCTAATAAGCATATAGTAACACATATATGTATACAATTAGTGTACATAAAAACTAATCATGTAAGGGAAACATCCTTAAGAACTAGGAATCACTCACAATGGAGTGTATCAATCACATGTGATTGATAAAAGGATGTTCACGGCCACACCAAGTGTGTTTATGGTCAAAGGTGGTGGTTACGGTCAAGAGCACTCTACCCTAATAAGGGTTTGCGGCCCTCACTTGCATCTATGAAGTGTTCACGGTCTCATCTTGCAACACAAGGAGGGTTTACGAACATACATGCAACTTATGAAGGGTTCACGACCACATAAAGGGTTCACGACTATGAACTCTTGAAGATCATGAAAAATGTGATTGATTCAAGGCTGGAAATCAAGTGTTTCTTATGGATACAAGATGATAGAAGAGATACTCACGATTTGGAAGTCTTTTGGGGAGTTTACGGCCCAAAGAACAAGTGTGTGTTCTTTATGTTCTTGGTGTAAAGGATGATGATTTGACGATCTAAACCCAAAAGAGTTGAATTCATGGATGAAATCAAAGGGTTTCACAAGATCAAGAAGGATATTCAGAAACAATGGATGAACCACTTACACTATTGAAGAGAAATGGGAGTTTTCTTGATGGTACTAGAGAGAGAAATGAGTTTTCAGCCTTGAAGATGTAAGAATTGATGAATAAATGAAGGAAATCCATACTTAAGGGGAGGGGTTCACGGCCAACATGGAGTTTATGGCCGTAAACTCTAGTTTGCGGCCGTAAACTCCTTGTGATGGAGTTTTCGGCTCGATTGCAACTCAATGAACTTCAGTTAACTCATCCCTACACGTAACCCTTGAATATACTAGGCTTAGAACACTCAAACAGACCCTTAACAATGTATAAAAGATAGCATAAACAAGTCTGACTTTGGATTGAATTGATTGGCTTTACAAGATAGAAATTTCGGGTTGTCACAAGGTGAGACTACGCAAATAAGGTCTCAAGTTAAGGATAAGGAGGAGAAGAAATTACAATAAAAATGCCCCCTTCTAACTTTTATAACTAGTAGAGGTAACCAAAATGAGAGCCCGTCATAGTACATAAAGATAAGGAGGAGAAGAAATTACAAAAAAAAGATTGTAAGAAAACAAGGGGGAAAAGTAGGCAGGTAACTATTGTATGCAAAACACAAACAAAAAAAGCAATTAGGTCCCATACTACTCCACTACACATCATTTTAGGCCTCCACACTCTACTATCTGAGGTCATGTCATCAAAAGATTCAACTCTTTCATGTCTAATCGGACGCTATCTTCCAACTCCATCCTTAAGCATCCATTCCTCATTGCACCACAAAACTATGACTGTGTCCACCCTCCTAAGCGTAATCATCAGTTGCGTCCTTTTTTAAACAATCACAATCTTCCAGCTCTCAAGCTTCAGGTTCAACACCACACCAAATGTATTGTTGATTTTTGCATTCAGAATCATGTCAAATATGTTCTATCGCATGACTACCACGACGTCCTTATTTATGCAAACCAGTTTTCCTTCTTATTTGGCTAACATTCTAATCAACACATCATAGTTGGCCTAACTGCCACGCTAAAAAAAGTTCTCTTCAATTTCAACAGTATCTTTTTGTCACACAAAGCTCATGCACGTGTCCTCCATTTGACATACTTGCCTTTATATGATGGGTAACTTCTTCCTCACACTAAATTCTATACAAATTTTAGACCCAACATATTTGAAACCCCCCATTAGGTGTAGTTCTTACTCCAAATACATACTTTTATTATGTTATTATTATGCTCCTTCTATAGGTTAAAAGTTATATGGATTTCGTGTCAAAAAATTTAGACATGTAAAGAAAATATTGCAAAATTTTGATCCCAAGTTACAGTTTAATGTTAACACAATTCAAGTTTAAAAAATTTATAATACAAGGGTGTCCAAATAATATCAAAATAAAATTAAAGGAACAACCATTACATGATTTGTGGCATTCTAAATATCCAAGCTAATATTCACTAATCCTTTAACCTAAGTACATGTCAAAAAGTAATGTTAGAATTGGCGAGCCTAGTGAATTAACCCAGAGTTAGACTTTGGAATGATACTAGATAATTGAAATAATTCAATTCCTAATCCATAGCTCCCAATAAACATTTCAAAACCATTTATAAGTAAAATGTATATTGGGTTAAGAAGCATTAGTAATACTCAATGTAATATAAAATGCAATGCACATGCTTCTAGATTCTTAACCTGAATTATGTATAATCAAAACAAAGTCTATTTCATTCTGAGGTCTAACAATTACTAATATCAAGAAGCAATCAATAAAGGATCACTAAGATCAATATATTGTTGGGATTTTATTAAAAAATTGTTTCAAAAACATAAACATAGCAATGAAAGACTTCATATTTGAACAAAATACAACTAGTTTTATTCCCACCAAAAGATCAATTTTCAAGACTTATAAAGATAAAAACAACCACAGAAAGAAAAGTGTTACAACCTTTGAAGGCTTTGATTCTTATGGGAGATTAGAATTTGATGAAGTGTGGCATGAAACTTCAAGGTATAAGTTCTCTAGATATATCCACCAATAAAAATTCAACTTGATAAGATGCTAGTCCTCTTCTTATAATAAAGGAATCGCTTAAGCTCTTAAGACAAAGAAATGAGTTTGCCTTCAAAGAGAGTATTCAAGTATCATCTTTGTCTTTATGTTCTTAACACTTTAAGAGATAAAAACTAGAGAGAATATAGAGATGGGAAGCCATAAAAATAATGGTTTTGGCTTGTGAAACAAGGGTGAAAACTAGTTCTTTTAAGTCCTTACTTTAAGCTTTTATCCCATGGGGTTTTGGGCTTTAAGACCCATGCTTTATCAAATCAACTAGGCATGCTTTCTAAGAGCACAGTGTGTTGAATAAATTAATCAAAAGGAAGTCTTCTGTCGTTTTTATGGTCTCCTTGCATATTTTATAAAAAGTAGCTACTTTTTATATAAAAACTCTTCTAATTTTTATTACTTATAAAACATATAAATCCTTATAAGACAAGAAAACCCTTTTGGTCCAAAAAGATATACATGACATGATAATCCTTACCTTGTGATATATTATGATACTTAGCATTGAAGATTAATATTTCCATGAAATAAATAATTTCCAATTAATTACAAGAATTATATTTATTTATCAAGGATCAAATTCTTATACATATATATACACACACACACACACACATCATGTTGTTGTTAGTGTGATCCTTTAGGATCATATATTATTGAGAAATATCATTCTATAATGACTCTTGGGCATATAGATATTTCAATATCCCACATGCACAAGACTCGTCATGGATTGATATAGACTATGGTGAACATCTAGCAACATTTCATTGCCCCCAATAATATATGACTTAGTGTCATTCTATCAATATCTAATTCCTAAAAGCTCCAAGCTTCAATTGATATATTAAGGGAAGTTTATCAATTATCCCTTTGTTACAGACATCCCGTTAAACATGAGAGTTGGATCGCATCTATCTCATTTGGAGTTCAACTTTGCGTAACGTGCATTAGATGTATACCTCTCAATACGTAAGAGGAGAAAATTAAATCTTGACTACATAATCCTCTTGCATAGTTCACACCATACTTGGCTTTTATAACTGCCCGGTTAAGTATCAACATTTGGCCATATTAAAGCACAACACTCCCTACACTTAAGTCTCACTATGTATTTCAGGTGTTAAGGATAAAAAGATAGTACCTTTTAATAAAGTATCACTCATAACTGCAATCTATGAGTTGATCTTGATGTGGGTCTATTCAGTACTAGTTCTATGACAAGTACCTATAATACTTGGTTACAACCACTTTCCTACTTTCATCCAGTGAGAGTCAACCAATCCAATTCATATAGTCTTACTTCATAATTGCTCACATAATTATAACGGACTATGAACTTTTAGAATAATAAGATTATCCATAGATTCAACATGTTAATATAGAACATAACAAGTACTAATGTGATGATTATATCCCAATATATCAAAACACTATGTAATATTTATTGTTACAATGTTCCAATAACCAACTACTAAATCCAAATCAAAATCCCTTTTTCTAGAATAATAAAGTCTTACAGCTAAAGTGTGACCGTTCATACTTAGCTCAAAAGAAGAACTTTATCAATGGATCTGACAAAATTTTCTATTTGTGAATTTTACGAATAATATCATCTCCATATTTGACTTTACGCTAGGTATAGTTAAATATCATGGAGAATACGCTCAGTGTTCTTTCGTAACATAGAATCTCTTAGCCTGATTAATTATACTCTCAAATTCACAAATATTTACGTGTTATCCTTGAATGGCAGACACCAACATAGTTTTTCAATGAACACATTCATCCGATCATATTTAATTTCAGCTTCTAAAGTAGTAGTGTATTCTTATTTAGAATATTGTGCTATTATGTTTTTCTTGGACCTTATTCCAATAAAAATTACTCTTCATTCCATAATGAAGTCATAATCCTATTATAATTCGTAATTATACATATCTTTTTTTGAAGTCAACATTTTATGTAGCTCTTTACATAAAGATCTTCTTCTAAAATGATTATCTCATGTACATTCTCTTAGTTCTTCTTAAGTACTCCTAGAATGTTCTTATAGTCATCCAGTAACTTAAACCTGTATTTAGTTAGTATCTTATGGTATTTTTATAATGTAATCATATACCTAGTCTTGTGCATAATATGACACCAATGATGGGTTCATTTTCCAAGGAAAGAGAATATAAATCATTTCATCTAGCTTAAACCTATGTGTTAGGCCCTTTTTAGACAAACTCAAAATGATGTCATCTGACAATGCCAAGAATCCTCCAAAGCAATCTTGTATGTTGACCTCTTTCAAAATATTGTTAATTCATGAAAAAGAATTTAAAACTTTTAACATTCATATTTATCTATCCTTATAGATTTTACATTCCAAGAATGTTTATTGTCATTCCTAAGTATTTCATTTTAGAAATACTAATGGAGTCAAGGTGAAAACAACCTTGCATAGTCGGAATGTTATTTCTCATGATTAAGTACATCTCATTCATACAAGATTAGGAATATCACTATGCTCCCACTAGTTCTTAGTAAACACAAACATCATCTTTATTTGATGTAAAAGTACACCTTGTATTTGTATATTCAAATGATAATTCCAACCTTGAGAAGTTTTCTTTATATCTACAAGTGGATCTTAAGCATTACACATTTTGTTAGGATAACATGGATTATGAAAACCTTTGGGCTAGGCTATATAGATGTCTTTTAGTTGATATGTATTAAGAAAATGCAGTCTTTCTTGAAATATATTTGCTATATCTCATATTAAGAATATGAACTTATAGTAAATAATATTCTTGTTGATCTAATCATAGCTACTTGTGAAAAGGTTTGATCATAGTCAATGTCATGAGTATGATAAGGACCATATCAATGACACAAGTATGATAAAATCATTTTATAACAATCCTTGGTAAAAGTATATGATATCCATGTATGTATTCTTTCTAAAAGAATCTATTACTCCTTTTAGCCTTGCTACAGAAAGGAAGATTAATCAAGCCCATACTTGATTATTATACATGAATTTCATCTCAATGTTCATGAATGTAAGTCATTTATCAAATTCAATATTTTATATAACATCTTGGCAGTTGATGGATTTTCCCGACCATCATGAATAACTCACTGTAACATTCCAAAAATCATGACCAAAAATTTCATTTTTGATATAACGATTCATAAAACAATTTAAAGAAAACATTGTCAAGTTATTTCATTTCATAAAAACCATATATCATATTTCTCGAAACCAACTTATAAAATAGTAACAATGTTAGAGCACAAATCTCAAGAATCTCATATGCGGAAAATTGTGTGTGCGATGCACTGCTATCGTGTCGGCTCATTTCCCTTCGCGATAAAAGCACTTGAAACCAAAACTAAAAACCATAAGCACAAAGCTTAGTGAGTTCCCGCCATCATGCCACATACCATACATAGCACATATTGTCTAACATATTCGGGTACTAGCTACCCCTTGTGTTTTTTCAACCGGTAACTTTCCTAGCATATCAGGGTGTTGGCCTACCAATTCGTTCCTTTCAACCGGTATCTTGCCTAGCATATCAGAGTGTTGGCCTACCCCTTCGCTCTTGTCTACCGGTACCTCGCGCTAGCATATCAGGGTGCTGGCCTACCCCTTCGGTCCTTTCGACTAGTATCGGGGACTATTTCACCCCTACTCCTACCACATAGCATCCTAGTGGGTAGACATACAAGTCATATATTGCCTAGCTTATCCGGGTGTTGGCATACCTCTTCGGTCCTATCGAACAGCATTGGAGTCTTTCCTATCCCTCCTACCACTATCGCATAACATCATACCATACTAACACATAAGCATAACGGGTAGTGACATACCAAATAATTATCACAAAGACAATCATCTCTATTATAGCTCTACTAATGGGTCGACATTAGTGCCTTCGACCCACGTCTACTAGAAGGTAACTCACCTCTATTTCGTGAAGTAGTCGAATTGTCCTCGGTGTTGGGATCAACCCCTTTCAAACTCCTACACATAACAATATCTTTTAATTACCCTTTCATACTCATACCTCTTTAAGGGTCAACTCTGGTTAATGATCAAAGTCAAAGTCAATATCCTGGTCAAAGTCAACATCCTGGTTGGCCCAACCCGCCGAGTTGGTCCATCAACTCGTCGAGTTCCATAATCCATAAAACCTTGGAACCTCGATGCTACTCGTCGAGTTGTTTCATGGACTCATTGAGTTCTTCCTTATAATATAGTCGGGACCTTTTACTCATAACTCGCCGAGTTCCTCGGAGAACTCGTCGAGTTCTCCTTCATACAAAGTCGAGACATTTTGCTCATAACTCGCCGATTTCTCCTTCAATCTTCAAGCCCAAATATGTCCAACTCGCTGAGTCATCTCCTACACTCAATGAGTTTACTCAGTAACAGAAAAGGTTGGGGGACCATGACCCAACTTGCCGAGTTGTATGAACAACTCATTGAGTCCTCCATAGTCTAATTCCATACAATCGATTTTATTTGGGCTTAATGCATCCAAAACACAGATTTGGTTCCCTAGGGTCAATATATCACGCAAAGTTTCTAACTTTACATGCATGCATGGGTTATTTAGCTCAAAAAACAGTAAAAAGTGGTTCATATGATGCATGGGACTCCCATGCCCATAAAGTTGGCACCTTTATGCCATGGAGTCCCTCAAAGACTCTGGATCTGAAGTTATTACCCCAAAATATGCTTGCATCCATGAATGGTTCCATAATATGCACCATATAGCCCTAAACTACCCCATGAAGAGATCTAGTAAACAAATAGACAAGGTATAGACTTTATACCTCGAATGAAATGAAAATGAAGTTCTTCTTCTGGATCCAAGGCTCCTTCCTTCAACCAATTACTTATAGCTTCCACCCATTCAAGAAAGCACCAAAGAATCACTCCTTTTTCACTCACGCACACTCACAAAGCTCAAGATCACGAATTAGGGTTTTTTTAGACTAAGGGAGACACTGAGGGAGGCCACAATGGGGTGTTAAGGTCTTTAGATAGGGTGCAATTGGCACTAGTGTGGATACACTAAGAAGGGCTAGCCAATTTCACTAGAGAGAACCAAGTATCCATATTCTCTAAAGTCTTCCAAGGTGTTTTGGTGATTTGTGATTCCACTTGAGGCTTCCACACTATTGGGGCTAAGCTCTTAAAGCTTGAAGACATCAAGCTACATCAAAAGGTATGTCATCTAACTAGTACTTTGTAGTACAAGTGCTTCATAATATGCTAGTTAGGATTAAAGCCTTGGAAAGTTCTTATTTGCATGTATTATAGAGAAAACATAGATCCAAGGTTTATAGGGTTGCATGTACACCATAGGAGTGTTAGAATGCTCACAAACCAACAACAGTCTCACCACTTCATCAACATAGATCTTTGCAAGCTTTTCTAAAGGGGTTGATTCCTTTATGGCAAGAAAGCGTGAACTTTAGTAAAGCGATCTAAAATCACCCAAATGGCATCATTCCCTTTACTTGTTCTTGGTAGACCCATTACAAAATCCATAGTAATATCTTCCTATTTCCCAGCCGGTGTTTGTAGTGATTGAACTTTTCCATAAGGAACTTGGTGTTTTGCCTTGACTTGAGCACAAGTCAAATAGTTAGAGATGTACTTCACCACTTTTGGTTTCATTCCGGGCCACCAAAAGTGACGTCTCAAATCCCTATAGGTCTTGGTACTCCCGGGATGAATGGATTATTTAGACTTATGAGCCTCATCTAAAACTAGCTTATGGTTCTTTCCATGTTAGGGGACCCAAATTCGTCCCTTAACGGTCATCAATCCTTGTTGATTTTCACCAAACTTAATCTTCTTTCCCAATTTATCTTTATTAACATTCGCTTCTTTCAAAGCTTCAACTTGGACATTCTTGATCATTTGGATTAAGTTGGACACTACCTCGATTTGCATTGATCTTCCTTTAATAGGTTTCTCATGAGTCTTTCTACTTAACACATCTACCACCACATTTTCCTTCCCTTCATGATATATGATCTCACAATCATAATCATTGATGAGTTCTATCCATATTCATTGCCTCATGTTTAATTCCTTCTGTGTAAAAACATATTGAAGACTCTTGTGATCAGTGTACAATTTGCACTTGGTACCATAAAGGTAATGCTTCCAAATTTTAGGGCAAAAACCATTGTTGCTAACTCTAAATCGTGAGCGGTGTACCGTGTCTCTGCATCCTTTAATTGCCTAGAAGCATAGGCAATAACCTTTCCTCGCTGCATAAGTACGCAACCGAGTCCTTTGTTGGAGGCATCACTAAAAACTATAAAGTCTTCCATGCCATCTGGTAATGTGAGAATTTGAGCCTCACATAGTTTCTTCTTCAAGATTTCAAATGCTTGTTGTTGCTTCTCGTCCCAAACAAAATTTTACTTCCTTCTTGGTAAGTCGGGTAAGTAGAAGCGCAACCTTAGTGAAGTCTTGGATAAACCTCAGGTAATAACCGGGTAGTCCAAGGAAACTTCTTATATCGGTTGGAGTCTTCGGGGGTTCCCATTTCATGACCGCTTCAATTTTCATCGGGTCGACTTTTATGCCTTCACGAGATACCACGTGTCCCAAAAATTGAACTTCCCGCAACCAAAATTCACATTTTGAGAATTTTGCATAGAGTTTCTCATTATTGAGTGATTGTAGGACCTTGCATAAGTGATCTTCATGTTCTTCTTCACTTGTTGAGTGTATCAAAATGTTATCTATGAAGATAGTGACAAACTTATCGAGAAAAGTCTTGCAAACCCTATTCATCAAATCCATAAACATGGCTGGGGCATTCATGAGTCCAAAGGGCATCACAAGGAACTCATAATGTCCATAACGTGTTCGGAATGTCGTCTTGCCAATGTATTCATCTCTCACTCGAAGCTGATGATAACCAGAATGAAGATCAATCTTGGAAAAGTAATCCACTCCTTGCAGTTTGTCGAATAAGTCATCAATGTGAGGTAAGAGGCATCGATTCTTGATTGTGACCTTGTTGAGTTCCCTATAGTCAATTCACATACGCATTGACCCACCTTACTTTTTAACAAATAACACGGGAGCACCCCAAGGGTATGAACTAGGACGGATAAATCCTTTGTCAACTAATTCTTGAAGCTGGGACATAAGTTCCCTCATTTCCATTGGAGCTAGACGGTAGGGTGCACAAGCAACGTGGTTTACACCCGACACTAGATCACTGCCAAATTCAACTTGTCTTATGGGAGGTAAACCGTATAAATCTCCGGGGAAGACTTCTAGAAACTCACTAACTACCTTCACTTCTTCAATTTTTTCCTTTTCTTCCTTCCCATTAATGACATAGGCTAAGAATGATTTGATGGGTTTTGTACAAACAATCTTATGTGTGCATGCAACCGTAGATTTGGATATATGTTTTCTCTATTAGATACACAACTTTATGAACACAAGAAGAACCCTAGCATGTACCTATGTATTTCGAAATTTATATGCTAGAAGGGATTACATACCTCTTGTTGTTATATTGTAATAACAACACAAGTCTTCAATCTCTTGTCTTGGAAAGCAAGTACCACAAGTATAGTACCTCTAATGGCTCACAAACACCACAAGCAAATGGAGAGGCAAGAGAGAGAGGGAGAGAGAGAGAGAGAGAGAGAGAGAGAGATAGGGGGAGAGGCTAGAAATAATCTCTAAGCCTTCTTAGAAATAAGTGGCTGATTTCCCTTAGCCAAGGGGTCTTTATATAGGGTAGAGATTAGGGTTTCAGTCCTTATCCTTATCTAGTTGCTTACCCACCAAGTAATCCATAAGATAAGTCTAGAACCCTATCCTTGGACGAATTCTAGGGCCTTATCCCCTTGAATTCGTCCACTCCTTCCATGGGGCAACCAATGCCCTAATTTGCAGCTATCACATAATTACAATTCAGCCCCTGTAGTTTAATTAATTACAATTGATCACAAAGTTAATTCTTAATTAATTATTGACCAATATTAATTAAACAAATATGATTTCTCCTTTAATATATTATTTCTATAATATATTAATAAATCATAATAACCTCTTTCTCTATTATTTCTCCAGTCAAGTTGCTTTGGTGAAGGCAACCCAAAAGGACCATGCACAACCGGGTCAAGTACTTACCAAATATGGTTACGGGATTAGACAGTAATCCAACATGATTCACATCCCTTTGATAGGAACTTTTAAGATTTGATGGCCGATATCACACAAGGAAATTTGTTGTCCCGGTACCCATATACATAAAACTTTTCACCCTTAGTGTGTAACAATTGGTAAAAATAGAAAAGATCGTACGATGCTATGTTTTGATTATTAAGCAATATGAGTATTCTATCAAGAATGGTTGAAGGAATTTAACCTCTTTTATTTAAATAAGTTATTGTGAAATATAAAACAAGTAACTATTGATAAATTTTGTTATGATGTATGACTACGAACCATCGCCGGTTTGTGAAATTAGCATATAACATCATTTAAAAGCAACAAACTTAATTTTTGTATCAACATGTCTCTAGTTGATAAGTAAGTTAGGTTCTATGTAAAACGTTTGCTTAATAGATGTGGAGGATCTAAATTTGACAAATATACGAACCAAAGTGACAAAACGTGTTTAACGATATGGCTAACCGGTTAAATGTCACGAAATTATACATTGGTCAATAAATTTTATATTTAAATAAATTAAAATATAAATTGAATTATTATAAGGTATAATTAGAATGTATTTAATTGTTTTTGAATAAAAAGAATAAAACATAAACATTAAAGTTCAAATACACAAAAACTACATTGTTATTTTATACTAAGTATACATGTATGTATTTGTATATATGTATTATTATCTAGTGAATGACTAGTTATGGGTCATGACTTAAAGTGATTTCATGTAAGTTTTATGATGTCTAAATCAATTAAGATAAGAGAATTGGTGGAGATAAGTGCCAACTTAATTAATAAGTGCTTAATCACTTAACACATTTTACTAAGAATGCTTCTTAATCCCTCTTCTAATTTTCGAGATTATGACCTTCCCTCTCCTTAACTAGAAGTCCTAACTAACTAAATAACTAGTAGTTAGTTAGTTAACTAACTCTATCTCTAAGAAACCACCCAAGCAAGTGGCTAGACAAGATCACATCACTTAAACTCACATCCCATCACAAGCTAGTCTAGGTTTTGTCCCCTTATCCTCTTCCACTCTTTCCTCCTTCATATCCACGAAATTTCCTCTTCATTTTACCCTCATTTGACCAGCCAATACTCCAGGGAATTACTCTCAACCTTCATCTCCTTTTCAAGCAAAAGAACTTCCTTCCAAAGCCATCAAAACCATGAACTAAAGGGTTGCTGTCCCTTTTGTGTTTTAGCCACCATTTCATCCATCTACACCTTCCTTTTGCTTGATATTTTTACCACCAAATACCCCTGGAAGTTACTTGTTATGATACTTAAAATTATTGATTCAAAACAGTGAGTAAACTACCCTTTTTCTTGCTCTTTTGCCGTGAAATTTTCTGACAGCAACATAGCCAAAAGAGTGGCTGTTTTGGAGCATCAAACCAACAACCAAAAGTTCATCTTCAACCTTCCATTCTTCAAGTATTCACATATGGTGATTTCATACCCCTACATTTTCATGTTTTATTCAAGTTTTAGGGGGGGGGGGGGGGGGGGAATACAAGTTAGAACACTAAACATAACTTAAATTTAAATGACAGCTTTCTACAGAAAAGTTGATTCCTGTTCACAGACTGTTTTGACCATCTTAAACTTAATATCTTTAAAAACTGTACAATATACAAATATTTCAAGTTTATACCTTTTTAAGGACTAGCCGCACATGTTCATACGATTTTTCTACAATTTATGGCGATTTTTATAAACTGCCTGTCATTTCAGAAATGATTTCGGACCAGTCTGTGAAGATGTTCATTTTCACACTAGTTTGAGACCACTAAAAATCATAATAAAAGTTTGAAACAAAGTAGACTCATTTTATAAACTCTCAGAGGTGACGGATTCAGTTTTTGACTTACGATGATTTTTCTATGAGTCTTCTAAAAACAGGGAGAGTAAAGGGTAAAACTGTCAAAAGTGGTTTATAGATTTATTAACACCTTCTAACATTTTTGAGCAATGTTTATACATTGAGGAAGCTAAAACACAATCATTTAAATATGTTTAATTACCATTTTTACAAAAGTGATAAGTACAAAAAGGTCTTTAGTATCAAACTTAAGGATTATTTCATTCAAAGTTTCTAATAAAAACGTAAGAATATGAACAACAATTACGAAACATACCAAATCATCTTTTAAAATTGATACATATATATAACCATATACATATATATGTTTTGTTTACAAACTTTTCTTCTACATCAAAAATATACATACATATATATATATATATATATATATATATATATATATATATATATATATATATATATATATATATGTTTTGTTTACAAACTTGTCTTCTACATCAAAAATATATATATATATATATATATATATATATATATATATATATATATATATATATATATATATATATATATATATAGTTTACGAAACTCTACTCCATTTGTATCCTGTTGAGCAAAAGGTAAAATATTGTCAAATGCATATCTAAAGATTTCACGTCGTTTTTCATAGCTATCCCAGTCTTAGGGGATGATCATTTAAACGAACATTTTCACACGTAAATCTGTTTTATACTAAGTTTTGTGAGACATCAACTTCACGTACGTTTGAGTACGCATTTCAAGTCCTGTATTATATACCAAAATCCCTTGGAGGGGGAGCATGGTGTTTGTGTATAGATCTATACAGGGTTGACAACCCGCGCCCTGACTGTTAGCTACAGTCCACCATTTGGGGTGACAAACGTCAGAACATTCCAACGTCTGAAGAACGTTTGTGTATAGGCATTTCTAGTCAATAACATGGTTATAGAACTCACATGGAGTATTAAAAACACATTGATTTTGGGGTTTTTCAGACGTATTGGAAATTTTATACGTACATACATTTTCTAGAAACAAACATTGGTCTTGAAAGAAGGCTACATTTATGCTAGTAGAAAATATAGGATTTTCTAGGAACAAACAAAAAAGAACAAAACATTTCATTTCATACAAACATTGTCATTTAATACTTATGAAACTCACTAGCGTAAATGCTGATCTACTCTTTCAAAACTACTTGTATGTCCCAAGGATTCAGTAATTACAGGTAACAAATAGGTTTTGAAGAAGGGACGATGCGGCGCCAGTTTAAATTCATATTTTGGCATCATATTGTAATTGGTTTTGAACATGTACCTTTTAACAATGTAAACTTTCAATTATATATATGATGGTTGTATTGCTTTCTTTACTATGTATTCATTTGTTACGTTACCACATGAAGTCATCCGCCCCCGAACGTTTCCGTCGTTCCGGTTTGGGGGTGTGACAGATTGGTATCAGAGCATTGTTTATAGTGAGCTAAGTATATCAAACCACATAAGATATACAAACTATAAATACATAGGGACTAAAACTCTCTGACTTAACAATTTCAAAACATGAACATTAAGGGTCCTTTGCTGTTAAGTCTATGTTTGCTAAGTGTATACGTTAAGGTGGTATATACTAAAAGTTTTATAGAGTTAGAATTTGTGATTTTCACTTTACTTCCTTTTCCTTGTTTGGATGTGGATATAAGGTAAGATCACTTATTCGACTGACTATTTAATCTTGACTGTATATGACCTGTATACACAAGGCAACCATAGAAGGATCAGGAATGGACCAAGATTTCACGAAAAATGTAAGTGCATACAAACATACTAGTAAGGAGTCATATTGGCAACAAAACAAAAAGTATTAAGATAAGTTAAACACTGCGAGTAAGCCTCGAGGTATGTAATCATGTCTGGGATGAATATAGCCTGATCAACTATATTTATCCAAGAGGTGACCAACGTATGCTGAGGAATGGTCGTAGTGGATGACGAGTCTAAAACTTACCAACAAACCATACAATGAAAACTTTAACATACAAATTTAAAATACTATAGGAGTATTTTGCGTTACAATAGAACCACACACTTAGATTCTTCATATGCTTCTTACCCCTATTCTCGCATAGGCATATCAGCTAGACTTCATCTCCACATAGACCCCTACTATCCTGCCACCGAAGCCAACAGATGGATCGAGAAGGATCCAGAAGAAGATTTTGAAGAGTACCAATAGATGAAATACAAGGAAGAAGATTTCCGAGAAGGGACCAGATGGAGAAAGAAGTTCGGGAGATACCATCAATAAACCTTACCCTATCAAGAGGAGTGTGAGAACCTCCACCTCTCATTTCAGGAAGAAACCCGCAATTAACTACCTAGCCACACATATAGACTGGAGAGGACAACCGATGATCCATAACCGACATAAACTCACTACACCGTACTTCGGGCCATAGTACCCATAGATCGGCAAGCAGATCAAGAGAACAATACGGATCACCTACACTCCTTAGAAAAGGAGATAGCCGTATTAGGACAAAGAACCCTTACAGCTACAACCTGGACAGTCATCACAGAACTGAGAACAGAGGAGGCCACTCGTGAAATAGAATCATGCCGACACATGAAGGTAATCAACATACTGCTGCAACACTAGTTCTATAAATAGACCCTACAACATTTCAAATTGCTGTAACAGCCGCCGTGATAGCATTCATGGCACACTTCGGCACTAACGACACAAACAAAAGCGGGAATGGCGCCGAAAGTTCCAATCGTAATAACAACCAGGGACACCCCGAGTATGTTCCTGCAATGACGCCCCAAATCAAGAACCTACCAAAAGACAACAAACAGTGACATTCTATACCACCACCATCCCTACTACCTCAGTGCCGACAAGACCATATGTTGGAACCTGCCAAAATGCACCAAGTGTAGCTTTCATCACAGAGGAAAATGCAGGGAAATGCACTGCAAGAACTGTAATGAAAAGGGGCATACCAGAAATTTCTGTAGGTTGCCGGCTCAACAGACCGCCCAGAACACAAAAGCTGGGATGAGTCGGACTTGCTACAGATGTGGAGAAGTAGGGCATTTCATAAAGGAGTTCCCAGAGACTAAAAACAAAGATGTCAGGAGCGTCGGAAGTGTTTTAGCAACAGAGTGTGGGAAAGCAATAATAGACCCCGCTGAGATTCCGGTACATTCATTCCCGATAGCACATATGCATAGATACTATATAATAGGAACGCAGAGAGGAGTATTGTGAGTCGTAGATTTAATCAATTTCTCAACCAAAAACCTCAAAAACTTAAACGAAATATTTACAGTAGAATTGGAATAATCAAAAGCACTAGAGACGTGTACATAGGGTGCACTCTAACACTAAATCAACCAATTCGTTCAAATCATCCTAAAACCGGTCACAATAAAAGTTTATGACATTTTCATTTTAACAACATATTAATTAGTTTCCTCACCATACCGATATCATATATTACAAAAAGGCCATTCACCTAAACCCATCGAGTAATAGAACCCTCGTTGTCTATGGCGACAAACCGGACACAAACCCCCAACTCACCTTTTACAACAAGACTCAGAAGTACCTACACAGGAGGTACCACGCCGTCCTAGCCCATGCTGTGGATAAGAAACAAGAAGAGAAAAACATTATGGATGTTGAAAAAGCCCGTAACCTTCTTGATATATTCCTAGAAGATCTCTTAGGAATACCATCCATACAGCAACCCGAGTTCAAAAATCAACCTAAGTGCAGTAGTTGTGGAAAAGGGTTGTTGTAAATGCCATCTCACCCAAGTTAATCACCCCACTCAAGTAGAGACTATGGACCCATGCTAGTGTATCTATGATTACTAAGTGTATATATTGGAGCCCTATATAATTAAGATTTTACGGACTTAGGGTCGGTAATTTCGCTTTAAATCCTTTTCCTTTTTTGGATGTGGGCTTAGAATAGAATCACCGGTTTAACTGTCTTTTCAATCTTAATTATATACGACTTATAAAAACAAAGAGATGATAGATGAATCAGTTATGAGTCATACCATGAACTCCATGACAAGTTACCCAGGACAGTGGATGGACATGCTACCACTTGAGCGATCGTAGGCAAATCAACCAAACCCACACACTTTCTACCGAACAAGGATACAAAGAAAAATAGAAATGCTGACAGGAGCATATCACAAGAAAATTGCAATACTGCATAGTATACCACTATCTATCATTTTGGATAAGGGACAGGCGATTCGGCTCATGTTTTCAATAGTCGTTAAAGAAGTCCTTTTTGTCACCCTCAAACTGAAAGATAAAGAGGAAGAACCATTCACCGAATCCTTATACAACATCAACTATTACATTAACATCAAAGTCGCATCATTCGAAGCTCTCTGCAGAAGCAAGTGTAGATCACCTCTTTGATGGGATGAGGTAGGTGACACGCAAATAGCTAACAGGCAAGTTCCTAACAACACTCTCACCAGCCCCCAGATCATACGAGAAACTACAAAGAAGATTGTTCAAACCCGTGAACGATTAAAGGCATCCCAGGATCAGAAGAAGAGCTTGTCTGATGAGACTCTTATTATTCCACTTGATGAAATTGAAATCAACGGGAGTCTAAACTTCATCCAAGAACCGGTAGAAATCATGGATCAGGAGGTCAAAAGGATGAAACAAAGTCGCATGCCCATAGTGAAGGCTCGTTGGAACACCAAGCGAGGACCGAAATTCACTAGGGAATGCGAGGATAAAAAAAACCCAATTTTTTAGTGATATCCCGTCTACAAGTTGAATTTCGGGGCGAAATTCTTTTAACGGGGGGAGAATGTAACAATTGGTAAAAATAGGAAAGATCGTACAATGCTATGTTTTGATTATTAAGCAATATGAGTATTCTATCAAGAATGGTTGAAGGAATTTAACCTCTTTTATTTAAATAAGTTATTGTGAAATATAAAACAAGTAACTATTGATAAATTTTGTTATGATGTATGACTACGAACCATCGCCGGTTTGTGCAATTAGCATATAACATCATTTAAACACAACAAACTTAATTTATGTATCAACATGTCTCTAGTTGATAAGTAAGTTAGGTTCTATGTAAAACATTTGCTTAATAGATGTGGAGGATCTAAATTTGACAAATATACGAACCAAAGTGACAAAACGTGTTTAACGATATGGCTAACCGGTTAAATGTCACGAAATTATACATTGGTCAATAAATTTTATATTTAAATAAATTAAAATATAAATTGAATTATTATAAGGTATCATTAGAATGTATTTAAGTGTTTTTGAATAAAAATAATAAAACATAAACATTAAAGTTCAAATACACAAAAACTACATTGTTATTTTATACTAAGTATACATGTATGTATTTGTATATATGTATTATTATCCGGTGAATGACTAGTTATGGGTCATGACTTAAAGTGATTTCATGTAAGTTTTATGATGTCTAAATCAATTAACATCAGAACAAGGCCCTGACATCTATGCCAAGTGAAGCCTTAAGATAATTGGTGGAGATAAGTGCCAACTTAATTAATAAGTGCTTAATCACTTAAGACATTTTACTAAGAATGCTTCTTAATCCCTCTTCTAATTTTCGAGATTATGATCTTCCCTCTCCTTAACTAGAACTCCTAACTAACTAAATAACTAGTAGTTAGTTAGTTAACTAACTCTATCTCTAAGCAACCACCCAAGCAAGTGCCTAGACAAGATCACATCACTTAAACTCACATCCCATCACAAGCTAGTCTAGGTTTTGTCCCCTTATCCTCTTCCACTCTTTCCTCCTTCATATCCACGAAATTTCCTCTTCATTTTACCCTCATTTGACCAGCCAATACTCCAGGGAATTACTCTCAACCTTCATCTCATTTTCAAGCAAAAGAACTTCCTTCCAAAGCCATCAAAACCATGAACTAAAGGGTTGCTGTCCCTTTTGTGTTTTAGCCACCATTTCACCCATCTACACGTTCCTTTTGCTTGATATTTTTACCACCAAATACCCCTGGAAGTTACTTGTTATGGTACTCAAAATTATTGATTCAAAACAGTGATTAAACTACCCTTTTTCTTGCTCTTTTGCCGTGAAATTTTCTGACAGCAACATAGCCAAAAGAGTGGCTGTTTTGGAGCATCAAACCAACAACCAAAAGTTCATCTTCAACCTTCCATTATTCAAGTATTCACATATGGTGATTTCATACCCCTACATTTTCATGTTTTATTCAAGTTTTAGGGGGGGGGGGGAATACAAGTTAGAACACTAAACATAACTTAAATTTAAATGACAGCTTTCTACAGAAAAGTTGATTCCTGTTCACAGACTGTTTTGACCATCTTAAACTTAATATCTTTAAAAACTGTACAATATACAAATATTTCAAGTTTATACCTTTTTAAGGACTAGCCGCACATGTTCATACGATTTTTCTACAATTTATGGCGATTTTTATAAACTGCCTGTCATTTCAGAAATGATTTCGGACCAGTCTGTGAAGATGTTCATTTTCACACTAGTTTGAGACCACTAAAAATCATAATAAAAGTTTGAAACAAAGTAGACTCATTTTATAAACTCTCAGAGGTGACGGATTCAGTTTTTGACTTACGATGATTTTTCTATGAGTTTTCTAAAAACAGGGACAGTAAAGGGTAAAACTGTCAAAAGTGGTTTATAGATTTATTAACACCTTCTAACATTTTGAGCAATGTTTATACATTGAGGAAGATAAAACACAATCATTTAAATATGTTTAATTACCATTTTTACAAAAGTGATAAGTACAAAAAGGTCTTTAGTATCAAACTTAAGGATTATTTCATTCAAAGTTTCTAATAAAAACGTAAGAATATGAACAACAATTACGAAACATACCAAATCATCTTTTAAAATTGATACATATATATATATATATATATATATATATATATATATATATATATATAACCATATACATATATGTTTTGTTTACAAACTTGTCTTCTACATCAAAAGTATACATATATATGTTTTGTTTACAAGCTTGTCTTCTACATCAAAAATATACATATATAGTTTATGAAACTCTACTCCATTTGTATCCTGTTGAGCAAAAGGTAAAATATTGTCAAAGGCATATCTAAAGATTTCACGTCGTTTTTCATAGCTATCCCAGTCTTAGGGGATGATCATTTAAACGAACATTTTCACACGTAAATCTGTTTTATACTAAGTTTTGTGAGACATCAACTTCACGTACGTTTGAGTACGCATTTCAAGTACTGTATTATATACCAGAATCCCTTGGAGGGGGAGCATGGTGTTTGTGTATAAATCTATACGGGCTTGACAACCCGCACCCTGACTGTTAGCTACAGTCCACCATTTGGGGTGACAAACGTCAGAAAATTCCAACGCCTAAAGAACGTTGTGTATAGGCATTTCTAGTCAATAGCATGGTTATAAAACTCACATGGAGTATTAAAAACACATTGATTTACGGGATTTTTCAGACGTATTGGAAATTTTATACGTACATACATTTTCTAGAAACAAACATTGGTCTTGAATGAAGGCTACATTTATGCTACTAGAAAATATAGGATTTTCTAGGAACAAATAAACAAGAACAAAACATTTCATTTCATACAAACATTGTCATTTAATACTTATGAAACTCACCAGCTTAAATGCTGATCTACTCTTTCAAAACTACTTGTATGTCCCAGGGATTCAGTAATTACAGGTAACAAACAGGTTTTGAAGAAGGGACGCTGCGGCGCCAGTTTAAATTCATATTTTGGCATCATATTGTAATTGGTTTTGAACATGTACCTTTTAACAATGTAAACTTTCAATTATATATATGATGGTTGTATTGCTTTCTTTACTATGTATTCATTTGTTACGTTAACACATGAAGTCATCCGTCCCTGAACGTTTCCGCCGTTCCGGTTTAGGGGTGTGACATAGTGGTCTTGATGGAGACCATTCACTTTCCACACAAGATTTTTGCATCATTAGCTCCCATCCAATCCATTCCCACTATCAAATCAAACCCTTTAATCCCCATCAGGTGTAAATCAACAGAGAAATTTCTACCATTTATTTCGAGTGAACAATTCGGTTACATGAGGCCCACCGAAACATGTGTACCATCGTCTATTTTCAATACTATAAGATCGAGACAAGGTAGCTAGGGGTCCAATTAGTTTGTGACAAAAAGAATGAGATACAAAAGAGTAGCTAGCAGTCGAATCAAATAATATGCAATAAAGGTTAAAGTCAACAAGTAGTGTACCTGCAACAACATCATGGTTTTCCTTTGCCTCTTCTTCACTCATCAAGTACCCTCCCCCTGCTACCGGGCCCGTGTTTGCTTTCTTGTTAGCTGTTGATCCCATGGTTTCACCCTTTTGCCTTGGGCAATTCTTACTATAATGACCTTTTTCATGGCAAGAGAAGCACACCACATCACTCGTATCCCGAACCTTACAGTGTCGAGCCTTGTAACCGTGTCGACCACACTTGTAGCAATCAGATGTCCCCAACTTAAAATCACTGGCATGTTGCTGTCCACACTTCTTACATTCCTTCCCTTCTTATTTCTTGAAGTAGTTAGATACAAAGTGAATCCTCTTGTGAGATCCCAAAGATCCATGGAATTTCCTTTTTTTCACCGATCACTTGTCTCTCACTTGCTTTCTTGAGTATCATGTATTCCACTCTAGAGGCTGCTGCAATTGCATCATCAAGTGTAGTGGCTTTTCCTACTTCCACGGAAAAGTCCCCCGGAAGTCCATTAAGGTAGCGGTTCACTCGTCCTTCTTCATTGGGTAGAGTATTCCCAAAGAAAGGAAGCATGTCAGCGAACCTCTTAGTGTACTCATCAATTGTCATATTGCCTTTTTGAAGAGCAAAGAACTTATTCACCAACTTATCTTGGCGTCTCGGGGAGCTAAATTTGGATTTTAAGTGCTTCACAAATTCTTCCCAAGTGAGGGATGTAATCCCTTCGGTTCCAATTACCTCGCGAAGGTTGTTCCACCATCCAATAGCATCTTCACACTTGCAAGTGTAGAAGACATGCTCCATTTCGACAATGCACTTCATCACGGCCCTTTAGGTATTTGTCACCTTTGAATTCCGTAGGGCGGCACATCATAAAGTCCTTAATTCCACATTATCGCGCTCCTTTCTGTCCAAATAATGGTGCTTTTAAAGCAATCACCAAAAGTTGGGGTAGTGGAGGAGGTCCATGAGTGGATGACTGGGATTGGGCAACACCCTCAGGGTGTCACCTTGATCTTGAGAGTTTGATAAAGTTCTCGATAAATCTGTTAGGTGCTATTTGTGCACCTTTTTGCACACCTTTCAGTCCCATTTTATGCATATATTTAGCAAAATTGTTCTTCTTTTTCCTTGCATTTTATCATATTCATTTTAGTCTCTAGAACAACCTTATTTGCACACTTTTATATCTTTTTCAGGTAAATCGGAGGTTGGAACGCGCTTTGGGAAGTGTCGGGAAGCATTGGTGGAGATTTCGGGACGATCCGGCGAAGAACTAAAAAGTTGGAAAAATCAAATTTGGAATTGGAGTCAGAGAGGTACACGGGGCGTGTTGAATTTACACTGAAAAGTGGGCACGGGGCGTGTTTGACCAAAATGGGAGCTGTTGACCATGCTAAACACGACCCGTGTCAGTTTAGTGCAAATCAACACGGGGCGTGTTGATGAACACGACCCGTGTCAGTTTAGCCTATTTTAACACGGGCCGTGTTCGACCCAGAAACCAATTTTTGGCAGTTTTTCCTATCTTTCATATTACGGGTTAAGGGTCATTTTTATAAAAAGAGGAACAGACGAGAGCACCATTGGAGGAGGATTTTCAAAGGTTTTTGCAAGGGTTTGATTAGCAATCATTTGGAAACATTATTTCTAGTATTTGTAAGTTGTAATTGCACTTTAATTCCATCTTTTATCTTGTGATCTTGTTCTAGCCATGTGTGGCTAGAACCCTAATTTCTCCAATTTCATGTTTTGACTTCTTGGTAGTGACTTCATTCATATGACATGATATTTGTTCTTAATTTCTATTTAATGAATTTGATTTTGCTTCAATCGAATGTTTGATTCTAATTATGATTCTTATTGGCCATTTGAATTAGGGTTAGATCATTCAAGTTATCTCTTTTACAAAATCCGTAATTGTTTTGTGAAATTGAACAAGTAACAAGCATTAAATTAATCTCTATCGAATGAATTTGGTGTAAATCTTATTCATACACTTTTACACTCCCGAGCTTATGAGGGGTATTGGGTGTTGTTGGGAACATTCACATAAAGCTTCATGCAATCTTATAATCTAATCCTAAGAGCTTGTTTAGATTAGGTTAATAAGGTTAGGGTTAATCAAAGAGCTTTTTTTGGTTAATTAATATGGTGAATGGGAAGTGTTAGAGCTTATTAGCACTTTCAAGTACCAACTTATATAGAATTGAATGAATATTGTGTCATCTTGGAGTCACATTGCTAAATTGTCATACATGGGGTTAGAGTCCTCACAAATTCTGAATTTAATTCACGCACTTAATTGATTGCTTATGTTTTTAATTATTTGTTTAATCATTACATTCTAAACCCCCCCTCACCTTTTACTATTGGTGACTATAGTACCTTGTGCAAATAGGTATAGACTAATTGTCCTGTGTCTCTGTGGATCGACCCTGCTTACCTTGTACTACCTTTTTAGTGCAATATAGTGGGATTATTTTGGAGTATATCGTACCCCTTTATTTGTTGGGTTTGACACCCCTAACAAAATCCCTCATTCATTCGTTAATCAATTGCCTCATTTCAATTTGACTTTGTTCTCGGTGGTCATGTAGAAGCTTTTGGATTGCCTCAAAAGTGACGGGCGGAGGATTGAGCTCACCATAATTGTTGCCTTGGTTGTCCACTCTTGGTGGCCTATTTACAAGAGGCCCTTGATTTGGGGCTTTTCCTCGTCCTTCTTCACGGTGTTTAACTCCTTTTTCGCATCATCACGCTACAATACTTCAACACTTTAGTATACATCATTATTCACATATCTATATTAGTATATTTCAACCATTAGCATGGAATTTCCTAAGACATGCAACTTCTAACAACATTCATAGCAAAGATCTATCCCATATTTCACAAACCACCTTCATTGTTCCATAAGTTTGAGTATGTATCATGTGTTTATAATAGTACGGGCCCTATACTGTTATACTCACATCATACATAATCAAATTTGATTTCACTATTTAGAAGGTTAGCTCCATTGGTTTAAACCACTAATATACTAGTACCACTTTCTTTACTACTTTAAGAGCACTCAAGGTAGTATGCTACAAATCCATCTAACTTGAAGCATATAAATCCAATTTCTTGCTCATATATTCTATAACTAAAATTTAATCCTAGGAGTGGAATAATCCAATCCTAATTCGCTTAAACTATAGATCTGATACCAACTGTAACACCCTAATATTTTTCAAAGAAAAATTTAATGCTATGGTTTAACCCAAAGGCAAGGTTTAATAAAAGAAAAAAACCATTTATCAAATCATCAGATTTTAAACATAGTTTCAAATCAATCTCTTGGGTGTTACTAGCATTGTATCAAATAAACCATAGCAAGCAAACCAAGATTTACAAGATCAAAGTCAAATGTAACTTATGCTCCACTAAGTCTCATATGGACTTCATTACTTCTATGTCACTTCACACCTTTAGCTATCACCTGTGATACATGGCATTAAAAAAAGATAGGTAGAACAAAATGTCTCGTGAGTTACATGTGTTTTAGACCTTAAAACAATTCAAGTATTTTCAAAGAACTTCATTTCTTACATAACATAAATTATCATTTCATACCATAACATTAATTTCCTTTCTCATTCCCAAGGCCAGTTAGAAAGAACAAATCAATCCACCAAGGTATCATAATAGGACATCTACTTCGCAACGAGGAGGTACCACCCCAGTAGATTCCTCTAGTGCCTCTTATGAGGTATCATGGTGCTGATGGTTTTTCATTGCATCAATACAATCTTTCCTTTTTCTATTAACATATAATCATTGAAACATACTCAAAAGACACACTTTACTTTTCAAAACATTTTTTTTCATAAGATAGTTTAATATTTAGCCATGCAACCTAAAGTGGGGAAAAAGTCCACACGTACTCACCTAGTTTCTCCGATGTAGGTTGTTACCATGCTTCTTTCCACAAGTAACACTCCCTTATATACTTCCTATTCAATACAAGTAAAGATTAATCAAAATGACCAAAATACCCCACATGGTTTCCGTTACTAAATTTTATTGCTTCATAGTATTCCTCATGAAAAAATATGAATGTAGGAAAAAACTGTGTGTAAATCCGAGTTCGTATGCAAAAGTTACCACTAAAATACTAAAACTCATATTTTTGGTCGAGTTGGGAAAACTGTTGTATGTGCGCGGGCTGCGTGCTTGGCAATGCGGGTCGTGTGTCGTAGCAGCCCAAACACCCCCCAAAACTCACTTTTTGAGTCTTAAACATCCTTGGATGGTTTTGGTCTTTTAGGTAATCATTTGTAACACTTTTAAAGGTTTCCAAGCACTACTTGAGGGTGTTTCACCATGTTAAACATTCAACTTAATTTATTAAGTTCTCAATTGTGACATCCTCATTTTCACGGCAAAAAAAAAAAAAAAAAAACTGATTTTGTTTATGCTTTATAAAAATCAGAGTACTTCTTTTAATTAAAATTTTGCGGAATTTGTTCCTAGTAAAACATGATAAATACGTTATCAAAGCATTTTCCGAAGAAATGTATTTTCATTCATTTTACAAACATTGGGATGTCATCGTCAATACAGAAACATAAGCATAAACAGAACTTATATTCATTATCACTAGTGATTTACATCTCCTTAATCTCTCAGTGTAATGTAGCTTCATATCGACACCTGTGAAACAAATAACTGAGTGGGTCAGGTTGGGAAGCCTAGTGAGTACATAGGGGTTTCAACCCACAATAATATAATTATTATGTTAAACATCAAACAATCAACCCAATTTACCCATCCCCATTATCTTCTTAACTCTTAAGGATCTACCCTAAGATTCAACTATTCCTCGTTCATTCATTTCTAAGGAGTATCCTGCGGAATCGATACTAAGTATGTAGAGTTGCCGGGGTTTATCTCATTTATTGACAACATCGTTTTCGAGAGTCCACTCCTAATACCTGTTAATGGGTTTTTAGAGTACACCGGGTGAACACATCGTTCACATCACCTACAGGTTGCGAGCCTGCTAGTGTTCCACTGGACTGTCTAGAATAGTCTGTGGTTGTCATCCATACTATGCTAGATGACGGGGCCATCGCTTGGGTCATCGTTTGGCTCATCGCTTTGGCTCATCGTTTTGGCTCTTCTCTTAGGTCATCACTTCGCACCATATTTTATCACTCATATATCATCGTTCATCACTCATCTCATCTTTCATCGCTCATCATTTATCTTATATTTCATCGCTCAACATTTATCTCACCTCTAATCTACTCATGTTTTACCCAACACATTTTGTAGATACAAAATACATATACAATTTAGATCATTTGAAACATGTATAAAACGTTTCATCCAACATAGACATCAAGTATTCAGACAGTATACATGCATAGCACGTAATTTATATATAATATTTCATATCTATGTGTAAGATGAAAAGTAACTATGTACTCACCTGCAAAGGTGGTGACTCGGTACTCGGACATCACTTCGTTTACTTTAAAACAAATTTCCATTGACAAAACCTAGTATCATTTTCACTAGAGTTTAGTCTAATGTTCAACGAGACTAATTAATAGTCTAGCTATTATTACTATTATATAAGTGTTAAACAATACTCTTCACCACTATGTACAGACAGGGGCCAGATATGAAACACCGGAGGGAAGGATCATTTTGGCATATAGCACTTCTAAAATCCAACAACCCAGGCGGCCCTTCAAACCAGATTCCCCGTACCGCGAGTGGTTAAAAAGATATTATAACAACACTTATATAACCCATAATAATAGCTCAAATAATTATTATAAGGTCCTAATAACGTTACTATATTTAAATAAAAGCTATATTAAAAATTAGGTAGGCGTATCTTACCTATGAGGGGGTTTGGCTAGAAGCTGTGCTCTGCAGGGGCAGAACTTCCGAGCCGAAAGCTCTTCTTCTCGAAGCCGTCGAGCGATCCAGGGCTTTCTTCTAGCGCTAGGGGAGTTTTTTTGGAGGTTTAGAGAGAGTGTAGAGAGAAGAAAGAATAGGAAAGGTGTGAAGAAAATGAGGGTTAGATAGGTTCTATTTATAGAGTGAAGTATGGCTGAACTTGGTGCCACATGTCACCATCTCGTGGCAAGACTTGGGGAGAAAGCAATGGCCAAGATTGTACCACGTCACCCGTTTTCGCACAACACACTTCCGACTTCTAAAATCCGTAACTTTCGCATACGAGCTCCGTTTTTACGTTATTTATATCCACGCGTAGGTAAAAAAATGATCTACAACTTTCCTTTTGACTCTGTTGGCTATTTCTCGACCAGTCTTAGTAGGAGAAGATTATACTATTAAATGTCCGCATAAAATTAATAACTTCTACATACGGACTCCGTTTTCGTGTGTCTTTTAATCATTTAGTTCCTATTAACGATATCTTCAACTCTCATTTAGGTCGCGTAGGCTAAAAACAACTTGAACTAAAATTCGAGTTTCGAGCCGTGCACTTCTATGCCAAATCTTAGAAAATTCATAACTTCCTCATATGAAGTCAGATTTGGGCGTTCTTTTTTTAGATTTGGGCGTTCTTTTTTGGTATGTTCTCGGTTTAACGTATACTACAACTTTTTTTTTTTAGATCTCTAAGGCTAAAATGTCCTCTATCGTAAATTCACTATTTACGTCTCTCGGTGCCGTGCCGGTTTTGCCGTAAAACTTCGACAGGTCATAACTTCTTCGTTATAACTCAGATTTCGGCGTTCATTATATGTACGAAACCCTTGTAACATATACTAAAACTTGGTTAAGATTAATCGCTCTAAATAAGCTTCCATAAAAACACATTTTCGATGCTCATTTTCTCTAAATTGACTATCTCCGATATACAGGTGTTACATCAATCAAAATGCTAAGTTTATAATGCTTACAAACACTCAAGTGAAAGGGTTAAGATCTCAAGTTGGTCAAGAACACTCCTTTACCAATATGACATTTTCCCAAATCATCTTATACATAATTGGGTGTTGTCAAGTGCTTAACATTACACAATCTCATGTTAATTCCTTAATGGAGTTATGGAATGTAAAATCCCATTCCAACCTTCCCATGTTGCCCTTATGGCCAATAACTCCTTATTTTAAACTAGGAATCATTCAAGTCTTCATGTTATTACATTCAGATTATATTATTAGTATCAACTCATGTATATGAGTATCATGTACTCATCAAATGCTCACAAACAAAATATTCCATTGTTTTCATTAGATTTCACTCAACTCCATTCCAATTCTAGCATAGACATGATTCTACCATCATGGATGAATTTCAGCATTCCAGTTGGATTTGTTTCTATCAAATATCATCTAGGTCATAGAATCTAATCTCATTTCATTATCAATTGCCATATTCTCAATTTGGGTTTTCTAGGGTTCATGAGGGTTTTCACCTAAATCATCAAAACCATCAATGGAATGATTGGTTTGAGATTAGAACCATCAAAACCACCCAAAGGGGGTTAGAAATTGAAACCCTAATCATAAAATCCTACTAAACTCAACACTAGGTTTTCACCCACTTCACAATTTCGAATTTTAAACGTAATAGAGATGAGTTTTACCTTGTTAGCCTTGATTCCTTCTCTTCTTTGCTTTATTGCCCAATTATCTTCTTGAATCAAGCCCTAAGTGTCAAGAAATGAAGCATTCACCATTAGAGCTCTCTATTCCTTTCAAAATACATCCAACAAGAATGAGGGAAGTGTGCTTGCATCTTATTTCCTCAAGTTTTTACTTATGGTCCCTCTAGTTTAAGAATTTTATTAGTTCTTACCATTACTTGCATTTTACCACTCTAACATGTTATTAGATAGATTTTAACCATAAACATCCTTATTTTATTTTTAAATTAAATTTTTTAGGATGTTACAAAGATGACTATTCCTTTAAACTGTTTGGGCTTTACTTTATCTTCTCGCGTCTATGATACACATTATCTTGAGATGTCAGCAGCTAATGAAATTGTTAGAAGATCTCCTAATTTAGACAAAAAATTGGAACTTTGTGTTAAGAAAACTTTTATAAGAAGAATTGAAAGTCAAGAAGAAGAGTGGGTATTATGAGAGCAATTTGTAACATTCCACTCAAATAGATGCAATGACGCTAGACACAATCGATTGGTGGTCAAGTTCAAAAACTCTTGAATTTGTTGATGTTAAAAAAAGTTCTTTCATAGGCCATTTTGCAGCTCTTTAGCAGAAAGAAACTGGAACACCTACTATATCGATACTGTGAAAAGAAATTGTTTTAATTGTAAAAGGGCGCGTAGGTCAGTGTATATCCATTCAAATATTCAACTACCATCATGCTTTTCTGAACACTATAAAGAGGGCCCATACAAAAGATTTGATGTGAATCCAGAAATACATATTTGGAACGGAAAGTGCAAGATTTGAAGACATGAAGACATGCAATAGGAGAATTTAGAGGAAGGTGATGCAGATAGGAACGCAAAAGCCAGTATTGATTGATTTCAACTTTTTCATATTGTTTTTTACTTTTCTAGTTTTTTGTTATGATACAATGTTTCCCACATTATGAACTGAAGTTAACTTAATTATATTGATGTTTCTTTACTTTTTCGTGAATCACATTATATATGTTTTATGTTTTGGATATGGTACATACTTTGTACCATGTATACATTACATGGTATAGCATTCCATGTACCAAATGTAAGTTATCCTTATATTGGAATTTAGAGATCTTTGTTCCCATTTCCGTTCCTTACGACATTGCTCTCTACTCTCAGGTGGAGGGAAAGACTGTCTACACTTTCCATCTTCTGACATCCCCCTTACCTCATTTTGTTATGGAAAAGGATATTTGATATATCCAAATTGGTAAACTTGATTACGTATAACTTAATGCTTAAAAAAACAAAAGGTAGGTGTCTGATATTCGAGTAGGGGATCTTCAAACAAAAGAAAACGACTCACAAAAGTTTGTCTGCTTTCTTAGAGTCGACACTAGCCTTGTTTATAGACTCTCCTAATATTATAAAAGGAAGCTATACTCATAGAAGGAAACTTTAATTTCCTAAGGAAACCAGAATCAACTAGATATATACTAAATAATAAAGATACTAGAATGATTACTAAATTTCCCATGCCTTCTTTTTATGTAGACCCGATCCCATTTATCTACTTGGTTCATATCAATATTATAGTTTTATTATTGATACTACTACGTAATTTAGAATATTGTAAGCATTTAGATACCCTTTGGGAGACTTTTGAACCATTTGGCTTGTTGGATGTGAAAAAAATTGAAATTAACCTATCTTTTAGGCAAATTGGTTGAAGTTGCAACTTTTAGATTCTAGGGTGCTTGGTGTGAAAGAAAATCATCTTTCTTGAATTTTATATAATATTAAGGCGTTAAATATGATTACAAAAACTATTCCAATACAACCTTCATAATATGTTATAATAAATCAATTTAGGATCTTGTAAGCATTTCGATACACTTTGGGGGACTTTTGAACCATTGATCACTTGTTAGAGATAGTTATAATGAGAAGTAATATATAACTGAAATTGAACCACATTTTAGGTAAATGGATTAAAATTGCCACCCTTAAATTATCGGGTACGTAATGGAAATTTTTTGTCGTCCGTCTTTCTTTAATCTTATAAATAGTTGATGTCTTATATATGATTACAAAAACTATGATAGTATAAGTATAATGTATTAAATAAAAAATGTGTAAACCCTATAGCTAATGTATACATTGATTACTTATTTTTTATTGTTGTTGATTATTATAATGTTGTAGATGGATGATATTTTAGATATTACCATTAACATTTTGATGTTTAAGAAGGGTATATATGATATTTTGATATTTATGAAAGACATATATGATATTTTTATGTTTAAAAAGGACATATATATGATATTTTGAAATTTTATGAAGAGTAAATATAACATTTTAATGTTTAATAAGGGTATGATTCATAGTTATGGATGCTCTAATAACAAAACTTTTGAACACCTCTACTTTTTTTTTCTTTTTGGAACGAAGAGAATATTATTAAAAACCAACAAGATGCAAATAAGCAAATTCACTTGAATCTCATTTATAAGAAACACATTTATTTCATTTAGTTGGGCATAATAGATATTAATGCATAGTCATTGACTCATTTTGAACTACCTTATGTTTATTTAAATATAGTTTTTTGTGAGAGTTCTTCTACATGACGGAGTTGTTTCATCACCTTAGCGGTGTCTCTCTGAAATTTACAACTTCTCCAGGTAAATTTGTTCCCATTTTCTTACATCTATCGGTGTGATTATGATTTTTCCTTAACTAGATGAACAATTTTTGTCTCAATCATCTTCGATTTTCTATAAAGCTTTCTATAGAATGTATATGGTAATCCAATAAAAGTGAATTTCTAGTTTTTATTGTTTCTTTAACATAGACTGATACACAACTTTGTTTAGTCCAAATTTTTGTATATTTTAATTTTTTCGAAGAATATGTAACAAGATTTGTTTTTAAAAAGGAAATTGGGGAGAAATGTAACTTACCTTAAGTTTTCCTCTTTCACAATTCTTTTACTTGTTTTGAATATGATCTTGGTCTTATTAGCAATTTGAAAAATAAGATGGTGCATATGACGGATTTACCCTTGCATATTTTGGATGTGATATTGGTCGCAATAGCAGTGTCAAGTGATGGTGTGAGAGACTTGGCAAGAGTGGGAGCAGTGTATGTTTTCAGTGTTATTTCTTTTAGGGTTCGTATGGTTTGATGGAATGGAATGACTCATTACACTTTATAATCATGTTTGGTTGGCATCTTGAAGTGAAATAATTTTTCATATGAATTTTTTTTTATTACGTGTAAATATGGTTAGGTTGTGTTTGACGCGCCACAACTAGCTTATTTTTCGAGCTTCTTTATGTTGTCGTGTTTGATAAGCCAAAAAGTAGCTTATAAGCTAACTTTTTGAAAAGCTACATGGACTGGTTTTTTAGGAGCTTTTTTCAAATTTTCCAAATGAACCCCTTAAGTAATTATAGAAACACATACTCATACATGTCATTTTATGTAATTTTATATATTTCAGCTAGTTTTACCAAACGTTATTTTTTATCAGTTAGTTTTTCAACTATCAGCTAGCTTTTTATTTAACAGTTAACTTTTCAGCTAACAACTAGCTTTTCAGCTAATATGTCAAACATAGCCTAACTCTACTCTTTATTATTTGATTAATAATCACTATATTTTTTTATTACAAAACTAATCAAACACAATAAAAGCTCAATAAAACCCAAATAAGACTATAACTAAAAAAATATTTTCTATTTATTTTTAGATTATAAAACTGTAAATTAATGATTTTTTTAAAAAACACATGCCAGAAAAAATGATATTAATAAAAAGGGATGGTAATACAATTTTTCATTCCATTCCTAAATAATGAAATGGAAGGAATCAAGTTCCTTCAAGAATGGTCCATTCTATTTCATTAGGCAAACAACATAGTTTTTTTTTTCATGGAAAAAATATTCCATTCCGCTATGGATTCCATCAAACATTCATTCCATTCCATTTCTGATTCAACCATACCAAACAGTACCTTATTGGTCTTATAATGCTAATCGGATTAATTTAATCAAAATGATTTCATTGCAAACATTTTGCAGATGTACTATGCTTCTGGCCGAGGCTAGGAAACCATTCATTTTAAAGGTGGTCAATTTCCAACGTTTGACTTTTACTGCCATTGATTATATGATGCACCATCATGAAAAGGATCTCCTTTGTATGTCTGCCCGAGCTGGAAATCGAGCTGCCCGGTCCATTATGGGAAAGGTAACCGTTTTGCATAACTTCACAAATTGTTTTCTTTCAGCATTTATAGGCGGCTTAATATGGGCAAGTGGGTGGGTTTGGGTCGAAGGGGTAAATTTTCAAAGTAGGTTGTAAAAGGGGCCACAAAACTATCTTTTTAATTTTATTTTTAGAACTTCATAGCTAAGTAACAACTCTAATTGATATGATTACCAAAAAGGTTAAATGCTAGAAATAACAATGCATCATAAATTTATTTGTGTATTATAGCGTTGTATTTTCATTGCTAGTTGTTACACAAATTTACTTCCAATTTTTTAGAGTAAACTACATTTTAGTCCCTAAGTATAGCTTATTTCTTGCAATTATAGTCCCCAAAAGTTCTCTTTCAGTTTTGGTCCCAATAAGCTATCTTTCAATATTGGTTCCGAAAAGCTAACAGAATCTCAAATAAGGACCAAAGTTGCAAGATAACTTAGGACCAAATTTGCAAAAATCATTTGTACTTGGAGACAAAAAATTGCATTTTTTATTATCGTTAAGGCATTGTAATTTTAAATTTTAACCCTTACAAAAACTAATATAACACATAGTTGGTGTGTGTGTGTGGCAGGCTCTCCTAGTTAACGATGCGTGGTTTTGGAGCATGATTTTATTGGACTATCAACGTGCATGTTGCGGGTGCATCAAACCATTTGAAGCACTACATCATCAAAGCCTTGTGAGAACATTTATTCTCCATGCCACATCAAAAGACATTGCTACAATATGTCACCAGTTACTCAACTATGTGGTGTCGCATGTTGGATACAATGTGGCACGTGAAAATGGACTTGTTTCCGCCATCTTTAATATGTGTTCTTTTGAGACAAGGAGGCTTGTGTTATGTAATATTGGGATCCATGAGACATTCAGTTCGGTTGAATGTCTTGTTGTTCGGGTACAACCCCCATACGAAGCATCGTATCGTGAAGCTGTGGTTATTGCATTCGACAAACTCTTCACATTGACTTGTGTTTGAGCATCGTATGATGGATGTTGCTTGTTCTTGAAATATATGATATAATAAAATAAAGCTTTTTAGTACCATGTTGACTAATTACTACTCATATAAGGTTGTAATTGTTTGTTGTTCGTAATATATGGTTCTATCGGCTTTCGATATATAATAAAAAAAGTAATCAACTCTAATAAATTAAACACTAGGGAACTATCGTGTTTTCATATGTTTTTACTATTTGAAGTTTTAATACACATAATTAGATGCTTGGTCACTAGAAAACCTTACATTTGCTGTAACATCCCAAAATTGAAGACCAGAAATTTCACTTTTAAATAAATAATTATAAAAACAGTAGTCTAAAACATCATTAGTATCAACTCATTTCATAAACAAAAAACATTATTTCAAATAACACAAACATGTCAAAGAAAAATAATATCATAGTACAACACCCAAAGATCTCGTAATGCGGAAATCATAGTGTGAGGCGCTGCGATCGTGTTGGCTTCTTTCCTTCTGAAAAAAAGTACCTAAAACCAAACTTGTAAATCGTAAGAACGAATCTTAGTGAGTTCCCCCATCATACCACATACCAAACAATACACATACTGCCTAGCATATCTGGGTGTTGGCCTACCCCTTCAGTCTCTTTCAACTGAATATTGTCGAGCATATCTGGGTGTTCGCCTCCCCTTCGGACTATTTCAACCAGATACTGCCGAACATATCTGGGTGATGGCCTCCCCTTCGATCTATTTCAACCGGATACTGGGTCTATGTAATCCCCTACTACTACCACATAATATTGTAACAAATAAACACATAAAAAATAGCAGATAGTGGCAGACTAGAAAATTATCACAAAGACAATCATCTCTTGCTACAACAACTACTAGTAGGTCGACATTGGTGCCTTCGACCCACTCATACAGGAAGGTAACTCACCTCGAATGCTGAAGTTCCCCGAATAAAATCCATAGTTGTTGCCCTGCCGGTATCCTGAACTACCAACACCAATCAATATACCCAATTAGCAATTGGGTCCCATACTATAATCCTTAATCCATACATGGGGTAAAATGAGCATTCTACCCCTTGCCCAATATGATCTAAAACTAAGGCCTAAACCCAAACAAAAGCCCAACACCATTATGTCCATAAATCCATCAATGACCCAATTTTCCAAATTGGGCCCAAACCTCTATATGGGTCTTGCCATGAGGCCCAATCATTCTTTTTAGTCCAACACACTTAGCAATCCGATGGTCCAACAACCCATAATCATCCAAGTCCAATTATGGCCCACTTATGACCTAATTTTCCAAATTGGGCCCAGACCTTTCCAATTAGCGTTATCCTAAAGCCCAATATTTTCCTTAGTCCATAACCTTGATTCCAATTAGCCCATGTAGGCCCATAGCAACCTAGTCCAAGAAATGGCCCAACCCGAGGCCCACATATGTGAAGTCCAATCTGAATGAGTACACAGGGCGCACTCAATAGTACGATGCGCGTACTCGCTTAATAGCTTATATGCTGCGCGTACTGGCTTGTAGGCCCATCGTACTTCCCTCTTAATCCCACTTTTGCCATTAAGCACTTAATGCTTTAAGCCATAAGTCCAAACCACAAATCTAAGTCCCAAATAACGTCTAAACCCATAAAGTCACTAACTTGGTGACTTAACATTCCCCGAAAAGACTAAATAGCATTCTACTTTCATGTAAATAACTCAAACTCCACCATAGATGGTCTCAGACTCTTAAGGTACCAAGTTTATGGACCTTGAACATCAGAAACACTAAGAGTGGCAACTCAAATCTTTTGGAATGAAATCAAGACCACTAGATCTCATACTTGGGACCAAAATGATCCAAAAACTCATAAAATGGGAGATCTAAGAGATAGATGATCAAGTTCAAAGGTTTATACATTCATCAAGATGAGAATGAGTCTCAAAGGCTAGATCCATAAGCTTCTCCTTGATCCCCATCTGTTCATCAAGCTTCATCTTCTTCAAATGGACCAAACACTCCAAAATGGACTCCATAAGCTCAAAATGCCACCATGAATGACTAATGACGATTTTTAGGGTTTTAGAGGGTGGGGCCTTCTTTAATGCCCCGCCTTCCTTTTGGTACGCCCCGCTTACGAGCCTGCGCATCCCAATCCAGACTTCGCACCTACACTGAGTGTTCCTCCCAGCTACGCCTCGCGTAGTCACTTCTCCTCGGTACTCCCTGCATACCACCTTGGTACGCCCTGCGTACTAGGGCTTTTCCCAAAACCCTAATTCCTCCGAAGACCCTAACTCACTCGATACAACTCCGGTTCCAACACTTAATTACATAAGATAACTTAATAAAAAACTTTTGCACTACAACAACTCCTTGTGAAGCCATTTTTTGAGAAACTTTGACTTAGAATTGGTGTCTCCATTCTCAGATATTGAGAAGGTTATGGTCCGTTATAAAAGAAGAGTTGTTCCACTTGACTAAGTTGTGTGTGAGAACCGTAACGACCAAAAGTGTAATTTACTCTATATTTTATTTAGCTTTAAAATCAAAGTGCCTAAAATTATGAAATATTACTCATGGTAAACGAGTAAAATTAATAAGTTGAATGAAAACTATAAGGTAAACCAAAGGGAAAAAATATATTTAGGATAAAGCAATAGAAACTATGAAAACTTTAGGATGTGTTTGGTTGTGGGATATTGTTTTTATTTTTCTAGAAAACATTTTCAGAAAATAGAGTTAAGTTTTTATTTTTAGATTTAAATGAATATTTTAGAAAATGTGTTTGATTGAAACGGATGGAGGTTTCATTTTCCATTTTAAAATTTTGAAAATTTAGGAAAATGTAAAAATCACTTTTCTAATTTACATACAATTTGGAAAATAGAATAATTTTCATTTTCTTGAAATACTTTTGAAAACTGAATCAATCAAACACATTTTCAAATTTCCATTTTTATTTTAAAACTTTCATAGTAAACGAGAAAATTTTCCACAACCAAACGCACCCTTAGGGTTGCCTTTGATTGTGGGAAATAGTTTTCACTTTTCTTGGAAATAATTTCCAAAAATGAGATGAGTTTTCATTTTCATTTATCATAGAAAATTTTAGAAAACATGTTTGGTTAAAACTTTTCACTTTTCATTTTCGGTTTTAGAAAATTAGAAAATATGTTGGCTGTTGGTACGTTTGGTTGTGGAAAACTACTTTCATTTTCCAAGAATAATGTTTTTAGAAAATAGAGTAGAAAATTTTACATACAATTTGGAAAACAAAAAAAATTTATTTTCTTGGAAAAATTTTGAAAACCAAATAAGCAAAATGCATTTTCAATATTTTCTAATTCATTTGTAAATTTTCATGGTAAACTAGAAATTTTTCTGCAACCAAACACACTATTGTCTATCGATTTTCATTTTCTTGTTTTTTGTTATTTTAAATTAGGATAAGAGTTGGATATGTAGGTGGGGTGGGCCTAGGTAGATTAGCGATGGGTGGGTGGGGGTAAGTAGTGCATGGAGTATGGTTAGGTGGGTGGTGTAGAGTATGTAGGGTGATTTAGGTGGTGGTGGGTATGAGGGTAAGTGGGGTGGGTAAGGTAAGTAGGGAGGGTAGGATAGATAGGTATTAGGTAGGTCAGGTACATACTCGACCCACTCAACCCAATGGGTAGGGAAAGTTTGGCGATCTCCTCGGGCCTCGTAAAAAGTAGGGCACCGATTTTATTTATGTTATATATTATGTATAAATATAATTGTATTTTTAAAATCCATCTCCAATGGCTTTGTAGATCATTTGGGAAAGCGCTCATGCTTAAACTGAGGGAACAACCCCATTTTCACCTTGAATTGGTCAAAATATGCGGACTTTCTTACTTTTCGTGGAGGATTAGATAATTGTGGCGAGATCGATTCTCGATCTACGCTATTTTTATTCCCAATTTTTCCAGTTTTAGTCTACCTCTAAAAACTTATAGTTAAACGTTGGCAGTGCTATTACATGGGCTCATGTTACTTAATTGATAACACCTTTTACTTGCCAATTTTCACAAATTTTGTTATATTAGTAGCTTTTGGTAAAATATACATTAAATCGCTATAGTAAAACATATATTAAACGCAACATCCTAATTTCTCAGGATAAATTTTTCACTTTGAAAATAATAAAACATCCAATTTTTACAAATATACATTCACCTCAACCATTTGATCATAAACCATTATTCACGAATCCAAGTTAAAATGACGACAATGCGAAATCCCATATAACAAAACTATTGATGTGAGTGTACAGTCTCACTTTCTCAATCCGATAAGTACCTAAAAAATATTTAATTCACAATCGTAATCACAAAGTTTAGAGAGTTCTCCAAAATATCACATACAACACAACATGATAATCAACTATGGGTTATCAGTAACCGTGGGGAAATCAGCGGTCCCGAGGGGCTAACAACATGCCCTGAGGATTAACAGCACACCTCACGGGTTATCAGTAACCCTGGGGACTATCAGCAATCCCATTGACTCACAACAATCCAAAAGTTATCAGCAAAGTTCATAATATAACATAAATCAACAAATAAGAACCATCTAGTCAACATGCATATACTACCACACATACATGTATAGTGAAAAGACTCACCTCACAAGTAGCAACCAAACATCACATTTCTCACCCATCAAAGATTGATCCTACAAGACACCTAACAGAAATAAAGAGTACCCTCTCAATCTACACTCCAAAACCCTTAGTTTGACCAAAAGTCAACCCTTGCCGAAAGTCAAAGTTAACAGCTAACAATACCAAAAACTGGTTCTCACGTTGTGACCAACCCATGGTCACATTATTAGAATGCGCTCAACCCCATTCCAGATCGATCTCCCACCAACTCAGCTAACATGGTTACAAATAACTCACTCAGCAAGCACCATGATGTGAATCTTCTTTAGTCACGTCATGAACACAACAGGACAAGATAATCGAGGGATCTTCCATTGTCACATCATGACACTCTCCATGGCACATGTGACCACTATTTTAGGCAAAATCTTAATGGTTTGAGTCCTTAATCCATTAATTCTTCAACTCCAAATTTTCTAAAAGCTTTAAGGGACTTAAAGGTTCATAAAAATGACAACTTAATGGACATGAATGCTCCATGCATGTTCTCTACCCAACCTAGGTCAAAAGGAAAAAAAGATAAAACACATGCAAGGTTCGCAATCCACAACTAATCCTTAGATCCATAAGATATGATGCTCTAGGGAATCTAGAAGACCATAAAGTTGCCAACTTTATTCCATCCATTCATTGAAATCAAAACCATGAATCAAAAGGGACTAAAACAACTTAGATCTAAAAGAATAAACCATAAAGGTAGAATCTTGAATCCTTACAAATGGTCCAGAAGGTCATATCAAAGATGAGAAAGTGTTGCTTGCTTGATCGTTGCACCAATTCTCCTTTTACTTCCTTCAAAGTGTACCAAAACTACCAAAATGAGCCAAAACCACCCAGAAGGGCTAGGGTTAGGGTTTTTGAGATTTAAGAGAGATGGAGGATGAGAAATGAACCATAAATCCTAGTTTAGGGTGCTTGAGTATGAAAGAAACCCTAAAAGATCATGGGCTTGGACTGCAACCGTTGACACGTCGTGACCATATACATGTCACATCGTGACTAATCCTGCAGATAAGTTTTCTTCAAATTAGCTTGTCATGTCGTGACCTCCCTATGGTCACATCATGACTCATGGATTTTCCCAAAAACCATACCTTTAACTCTTTAATGCCCTACACCGGTCCATTCTGGATAACAGGTGTTACATTAAATCGATATTATTGGATGTTTATTTATATTCAAAAAAATTCACAAAAATTTCTGAAAACAAAAATTATAAAACTACTTTCATATTAAGATAATATGAAAATGAAAATGATGTAGTTGAAATGTCCAAATTACTTTTCCAAGCATTTATATATCCAAATGTTTTCATTGCATATCGAATATTGTTAACTATACATATTACTATAACATTAGAAAGAATTATTTTCAAAATTAAAGTTATTTAAAAACTATTTAAGATAATCTATGTCACAAGAAAGATTAAATGGTTTGACTATGTTACGAATCAAAAAAATATGTTGTACGATATTGACCTTGATACTATTTAAGATGACTTTGCTTCTAAAAACACTCGTAAATGTAAGTTTGTTTAGTTTTTCTTTGCTATTATTATGAAATATGAGTTCAAAGCATGTTATAGACTTTTTATTTTGTTGTTTTGTATAAATAGTTTTAGGTTGTTTAGAATATGGGTCTGTCCTGAAACCTTTTTCCTTTCCATAGGTGGGGAGTCCCCAACCTGAAATTGTTTTTTTGTTCTAAATAATAATTTTTTTGCAGGTGTCGCCGTCGTTTACCAAAATAAATTATATATTTATATCTATTGTGAAGGGCCCCATTTTTTTGTATGGGGCCTCAAATGATCTTGAGATGAACCTAGTCGGGTGGGTGGAGGAAGGATAGGAAGATAAGGGTGGGGTGGGGTATGTAGTTATGGGTAGGTAAGGGTAAGGGTTGATCGGGTAAATGTGGTGAAACATCCAAAAAATATAGTCCAAAATTTTCATTTTTATCTTAATATAAAAACCATAGATCATTCACAGATATAGAGAAAATCATGTATTTGGTGTCTCCAAACATCATATTCGAACTACATCAGAGTCAAATAAGGAAATATCAGAGTATAAAACATCCCAGGTAAAAATGTGGTGTGTGCCATTCGATCATCCCGAGCCCTTCCGCTTGCTAGAAAAAGTACCTGAAGCCAAAACTAAAAACTGTAAGCACAAAGCTTAGTGAGTTCCCCAAACTACCACATACCATACATAAAAACATACAACTAGGAGATACGGGCCCTGCCCACTCTCATGGAGATTTGGGCCCCGCCCATACTCCGTTATCTAGGAGATTCGGGTGTAACATCCCATTATTTTCTATTTGTAAAGTCAACCCTAGTCAACCAAAGTCAAACTTGGGTCAACTAAAGTCCTCTTTATTTGTTTGTTTCTTATTAAGTTTGGATAATAACCTTTGTTTGTTAAAAATCCTTAAAATATTTGTGGTTGAATTTAGAAGATAAATGTTTAAAACCTAGAAACTTTCGCACCATCCTTCTCTTTTTTTCCCTTTGGACCGTGAACAAGGTCGTGATCAGACTTTGGGCCGTGAATGCATCCAACCTTATCACTTTGGGAATCAAACCTTATCTCCTTGAAAACCAAACCTTATCTTTTTGAATCTCGAGCTCGGCCGCAAACCACCTTCGGGACGTGATCGTTTCGGACCACAAACGAGGTTCACGGCCGTGAACCCTCGCATATATATATATATATATATATATATATATATATATATATATATATATATATATAAGTGTGTGTGTGTGTATACATATATATATATATGATTCAATTGATTTTTAGCTCATTTCTTCACTTTCAATCGAGATTTCAACCTTTGTCTCTCAAGTATCATTCGTGTCAAGAACACGAAGAACATCCATATCCTCAAGAACATGCTAAGATTCATTCTTTCTCATCACATTTCACGATAATCACTAGTTCTTCATAAGATCTAACAGGTATCAATTCTTGATATTGTTATCATTCCAAGAACGTCCTTTAATCTTCTTATTCTGCATTGAAACTCGTTAAATCCACTAGTTTTCACGAAGAACATGTGAAGAAAACGAAGAACAACCTCCTGAAAACCTTTGTATCTCCATAGAAAATTGCTTAGAATCATCAAGTGTTCTTCATTCATCAAGAACACAGGGCCGTGAACACCAGCATGGCTGTGAACCCTCCTGTCCATGAACCCATTGCAACCTCCATTTTAACTTCTAACACTCCTATTTGTAAGTTATACTTACAAATAAGCCCAATTTCCAATCATTCCTATGATTATAGTTGCTAATTGGTTGCATTTATGCTATACAAATTAATATATAGGACTTGTTTTGCTACAGGATTTCACTTGTGGAAATAAACGTCCTATATCAAATCATCATTTGAACCACTCTAAAAAGGTGAATACAACTCTAACACAAGGATTTTGTGTTGCAAAAAAATGGTTTCAAATTGTGTTAAAATGACATTAAGTCATCGAAAGTATTTCAAAATGTTTAACTCTTTAAAATGTTATATAAAATTATATTTTCACCAAAAATCATATATATATATATATATATATATATATATATATATATATATATATATATATATATATATATATATATATATATATATATAAAGATTTAAAGGGATTAGGATTGATAACCCTCTTTATCTCCTTTTCCTTGTTTGGATGGGGACTTAGGGTATCGGTTATTTGTCCGAATGTCATTTAAATTTTAGTTATATATAATTTTATATTTATATAAATATAAAGGTTATTTCATTCAGTTTCAACACCCTTTGTAACTTGCTGAGCAAGGGGTTGCATTCATGAACAGTTAGTATCAATACATAACGTACATATAAATATAATAGGTATAATTTATGATTCAGGAACGCTAACACACGAGCCAAGTATACAAGAGTACATTGTTTTACAATAACAAGGGTTTGATTTGAAACTTCACAAGTGTGAACAACTTACAATGTATTTCAAGTATACTAAACAAGGAACTTACTATCAATCATGTATTTCAGCATGATTGCGTTTTCATTACTATTATACACATAACATATATATGCTTTTTATGAAATCAATAGATTCAGGTTGTTTATTCATTTAAACAACACAGTTAAAGCCATGTTATTATAATCAGACTCTCCAGTTGGGGATCAAAACAAGTTTTGTATAGATCTATATGGGATTGACAACCCTGCACTCAGATTGCTAGCTACAGTCGGGCATACATGCCTATGAGTGACAATTGTTATCAACAGTCCAGACGCCTTCAAAGCGTTATTTCAAGCCATCATCATCTTAGTATGGTTATAATAACTCATTAAAAAGATATTAACAATACTATTAGTGTATAATTAACTGAACATGGGTACATTTTCAAAGTACTAGTTTTACAAACAATTTATAGTAGTACATTACAGTTTATAATAAAAGCTGGTGGAGCCAAGCACACTAACTTTTACATGTTTTACAAAGGAATACAAACACAAAACACTATTTTACAAACATAACGAATTTATAGGCTTAAAACTAGTTTTCATATACAACAGAAAAATATAGGATTTTTTGGAACAGTTTACATATTCAAAGAACAGAAAACAAACTTTCAAACATAAATACTTGTGCACTCACTCAACTTTATGTTGATACTCTCTTTTGAAATTTTTGTATTCTCAGGGAATTAGTAGACAGGTACTCCCCGAGCTTTTGAGAAGACGGAGCTGTTTTAAGTCATGTCTTCTGTGTTTTACTATGACTATTTAGGTGTCAATATACAATGATTAAAAACATGTATAAACTTACACTTTTTAATACAATGGTTGTTTGTACTTTGATTACTATAATGCATGTGTTGTGATACTACAAATGAAGTCATCCACCTCCGGACGTTTTCGATGTCTGGTTTGGAGGTGTGATAGATTGGTATCAGAGCATTGTTTATAGTGAACTCATTATATCAAGTCATAAAAGATATACAAAGTATAAATACATTGTGGCTAAGGGATCTGACTACAAGTATACTTTTAAAATTTAAGTATTTTTACAAGAAGTATACTAACATTTATACACACAAGAATAGTCTCACAGTCATAACAACAGAAGTATTTGGATGTTGGACATTGCAGTCAAACCTGCGCAGTTATGTAATCATATCTGGATTAATATAGCCTGATCAACTATATTGGTTTGAGATACGACCAACATGTGCTTGGGAGTAATGGTAGTGTTGCAGCAAGTCTAAAACTTACCAAAAACATATACAAAAGCACTTTAGAATAGAACCTAAAGTTAAAATACTATAGGAGTATTTTAAGTAGAATATACTAAGAACAAACTGCATGAAACCAAATGACTCTTGCTGATAGTTCTATAAATACTAAGTGCATGCATCATGGTTATATATAATGAAGGTGGTATAGACTCAAAATGAATGGTCTAAGATTTATTTCCTTTTCCTTGTTTGGATGTGGACTTGGGGTAGGATCACCTATTCGAAGGTCTATTCAGCCCGAGTTGTATATAATTAGTATAAACTATGTTCTTATAGAAGGACTCTATAGGAGTTATACCGAACATAATTCATTATCCGTTACCTATAAGTTTCTCTAGCAGAAACTTGAATTTGTTTACTTGCTTTCTTTAATTGATTAGATAATTCTTATATCCTTATTCTCGCTTAGATAATAATGGTTGGATTCCATCTCCCCGGAGATCCGTACTTTCCCAATCAGGGAAATGGAGGATGGCTCGATGCAGAGGTGTAAGAGAATGCTAAAATTCCCTTAGACGATGACTTTGCAGAAGATTTTCCTGAAGATGTTGATTCAGGATCAGAAGCCTACAATCCACCGCAAGTTGACCAGAATCCCAATCCTCATCTGAACTTCCAAGGCCGGATGCCTCTATGGGCCATAAACCTAGACAAGTGGAGTAACGAGCAGGTTCAGAAACATCCTTACTTGGGAGACCGAAGCTTCTACAATCTAAACACAAGAGGCTCAGCAGACAGAGCCCTCCCAGTGTTGGTTCGTCGTGTAGCGTGTAACGATGAATAAGGTAGAGCTGCAATTGACTGAGTGATACAGCTTGATGTTGCTTATGTAGTCAATACCGTTCGTATTCGCAATTAGAAGACAATCACAATGCAACCAGGGATCGTACTAACTTCTTACAGAGAGAACTGGCGGCATCCGAAGCCAAAGTTCAACGGCTATGAGAACATCAGGATGTACAAGATAGGCTATTATTCGAAATAGAATGCCAGTTAACCAAATCCAGGGATGGATCTAGTAGGAAGTAGATTATATTCTAATCACCCTCTGTTTACTCTTTTGGTTATAGTCTAAGTCTACGGATATATTCTAGTGTTATTTTTCATACTTTTCAGTTCGACCGTGAAAATTTCATTTTCGGTAGGTCGGTTTTCTAAACTCTATGTACTTAATACACCAATACAATCGACATTCATTCTCATACTTTTTGAAAAATAACCACTCGATTTCATATTATCTTGTACAAGTTGTACTTGTAGTAGAATTCTATTTCTAATTCCTTACAAGATTCATATTGAACTAAGTTGTAACATCCCAAATGTCAAGTATCATTATTATTCTGTTAGATTTCATGTTTTAAGGCCTACTTGACTAGTTGAAGCTGTGACTCATCGAGTAGCAGCGGTTCAGGACATGTCATTTAATGAGTGACTTGTCGAGTCTGCTTGGGGGACTCGATGAGTAGGAGCTGGCAGACGAAACCCTAAATTTCAAGGTTTTTGCACCCTATATATTGGACCATTAGTGCCTCCCACTGTCCTCTAGCACCCCTTGATATCCAGAAACCCTAATTTCCGTGAATGTGTGCTTGGAGAGTGTTTTGGATCTTTAGAAAGTGATTTTTTTGAAGGAAACTTGTAGAGCAAGAGGCTAGCATCAAGGATTTCGCGTGGATCTAGTGTCTACTTCATTTTGGGCACATTTTGGAGGTAACAAGATGTTACCTTGACATCTTTTCTTCTAGAATCTTTCATATGTGAAGTTTAGGGCTTTCTTTAGCTATTCATGAAGGGATTATGGTATGGGAGCTAGATCTGAAGTTGAAACTTCAGATCTGAACCTCTTTTGAACCCTAAGTTCATAAAGTTCTTAATAGGGTCATGAAGGAACCCTTGTTTATGAGTAAAGTCCCATTTCAAGCTTAGATGTGGAATTTGAGTCATTCAAATACGTAAAGGTAGCAACTTTACGTTGCTAATGCACTCTAGGGACCTAGGTCTGCTGATTGGAGCAAATGGGTAGTTCAGAATCGCGTGATCAGGAGAGTATGTGTATGGACTCAGAGAGTCTGGGAGATGACTCGGCAAGTCACGTAGGGTTTTGTCCAAATTAGTCCCGCATTGACTCAGCGAGGTCTGGGAGATGACATGGCGAGTCAGTGTGTATTCCATGCTCTACGTCGCGTATCAACTCGGCGAGTCGAGTTGAGAAATTCTAGAATTAGGAGGGACTCGAGGCAGAGAGAGTTATCAAATAGATCAACATGGATTGTTGACCATTGACCAGTGACTTGACTTGACTGTGGGATGTCATGTACCTCCCAAGGGCATTTTGGTATTTTGAGTGATTAGTGGACCACTTATAGGTAAGGATGAGGTGGTTGGAGCTATAACTAGAGGTGTGAGCAGTTTCATTTCTGAGCTACTAGCAAGGTGAGTTACCCTCACTATATCAATAGGGTCTAAGGCACCAAGATCGGCCCTTGTAATTTTCATCTTGGTTATAGTATGCTACATGTGGTTATGATCAGTTAGATTGGTATCAGGATAGACAGTATGTTGTTATGCTCTTATGATCCATTAGGATCGGTATGCTAATGACCTGGTTAGGTTGGTGCTGTGGTTATGAGAGATTGCTATGATCGATGATCTGTGATGTAGTTATATTTGATATATGTTATGTCGGTATATGTTAGTTATGCGCACATGGTTATTTGCTTGATGTTGGGTTGAGGCGGTCCTGCTTTGTGCTAAAGTCCAACAAACCCTATGAGCGGTCCGATAGACTGTAGGCCCGTATAGCGGTCCAGTCATACCGAAGGCTCGGGATAGATCCAGATAGACTGTAGGCACTGCAGGGCGGTCCAGTCAGGCCGAAGGCCCAATATGCATGTTGTTGTTTATCTGTTATTGATATGGTATTATCAGTATAGTATTGGTAGTTTGGGGGTAGCTCACTAAGTCCCCGGGCTTACAGTTTCAATTTATTGTTTCAGGTACTTCCGAAAATCATGGCAAGGCGAAGGCTTGACCGTATTGCTCCTCATCCATATCACTATATGTCTGGGACACTTTGATGAATAATATTTTGAAAACATTTTGTAAAACACTATTTGGTTTCATGATTGAAAAAGTTTAAATTTGGCTTAAAGTTTTTGTATGTTACAAGTTGGTATCAGAGCCTTGGTTTGAGTGAATTGGAAGAACACTCGTGTGAATCCAATCTCAAATCAAGGAAAAATTTTAGAATAAATTTTAAAGTGGTTTTCAAAATAAGCGATGGAGGATGCAGAGTGTACAATCACCCGGAGCTAGTAAGTAGACCTCAAAATACCATACATTTATTTGGTGTTATGATATGTTAGAACAGCATGATAGTGCTAGGCTAGGGATCTTCCGGAATTGCAAGATGGACTTGCCTGATTATATGATGCTTACTATCCTAGAGTTTCTTTTATATGGAATTGACATCATTACTTTAGTTGTTTAGTGTATGCATCGCGGTTGTGCATAATCAAGATCTTATAGCCTGAGAAGGTTTGATTCGATCGTCTATCGGGTCCAACGTTATGTGGAGCAAGCATACACTAATGCTGCAGGGTTGGTGGATGTTTCATGGGTGGGTGGATGGGTCGTGAGAAGCCGTGAGGCCAGTTTTGAGATAGTTTCACCTTCCTCTAGGAGTGAGGGTTGAGCACTTACTATATTGATGTCTGTCATACCCCCAAACCAAGGATGGCAGAAACGTCCGGGGGTGGAGGACTTCATGTATAGTATCACAACAACGAGTATAATAGTGCTCAAATTAAATACAACCAATTATAAATATAATCAGAAAAGAATTACATGGTTTCAAGTATTTCATATTTCAATGATTGATCACGACATGATATAAAAATAGTTGTTCAACGATGTTGCATTCCATCCTCAAAAGCTTGTGGTTATATGGTTTCGTTGATTTCCTGAGAATAAAAGTAGTTTTGAAAAAGTGTCAACAATTAAGTTGGTGAGTTCATAAGCTTTTTAGATAAAGAGTCTGGAAACCGTCCATTGTAATGTGTTGTGTGTTACGAAGAAAATCCAATATTTTCCTTACAAAAATCATGTGTAGTCTTAAATACCAAGACCACAAAGTGTATAGTAACATCCGTACTATTGATATAAAAAGTGATTTTAAATCGACATAAAGCCCTTCATGATTTATAAAAATCCCCATAAACTTTATGTGTTGTTAACCCCCTATGTGAGTCGCTATAACCATACTATGATTAACCCGTACTTTGTAATGTACCCCTTTTTGTATAAACCCGGTACTTTGTATTTGTACCCCATTTATATGAAGACCCGGTACTTTGTAATGTACCCCTTTTTGTATAAACTTGGTACTTTGTATTCGTACCCTATTTATAAGAATATTTGGTACTTTGTATTCGTACCCCATTTATATGAACTGGAAACCTTTTGTAATAAGTAGGAATGTGGTTCAAACATTAACTAGTTCTATTGTAGTTTATCCTAATTATTGGTAATGCATATGAAATCGTTTCTATCTAAGTGAAACATAAACTATTCCTATAATAGCTTGTAAAAAGTGATTTGTTATGTTCAAAATCCTTTCTGTAACTAATGTAAACTTTCTGCTTAGGTAAAGAGATGTAATATAAACACATGTATTTGTATATAAAAGTACACACCTTGCTCAACAAGTTAAAAGGTGTAAATGAGTTATTAACAATTTGATAGTTTTATCTTTTCTATTCTTGTTTTGGAACAATTATAGAAACATCACACGGAGTCAAAAACTAAACCTGTAAATTCTGTGAGTTTAGAAATTGTGTCTAGTTTATTCATAATTTTTATTATGATTTTTAGTAACCTCTAAGTTGTGTGAAAATGTCCATATTCACAGACAGATCTGAATTCGTAGCTACAGTGATAGACAGTTTTGTAAAACTCACCATAAATTATAGAAAAATCGCATTCAGATGTGCAAGTAGCCATTTTAAAGCTATGAGCTTGAACTACTTGCATCTAGTACAGTTTTGAAAACTAAAATGTTTAAGTTGACCAAAACAGTCCGTGAATGGAGTCCAACTTTTCTGATGAAAGTTGTTAGAAGCATTTAGTTGTGTTCTTGGTGATTTAATTTGTATCCCCCCCCCCCCTTAAAACTTAAGAAAAGATGAAAATGTAGGGTATGAACTTACTTTGAGTGATTTCAGTGGATGGATGTTGAAGAAGGGAAGTATTCAACTCAAGAACACTTTGAATGTGGCTAGAAGATTCGAAGATCTAACACCAAAGTAATGGAATTTGTCTAAGTGATTTATGATTTGGATAGAAGGAAGTGAAATAATCATATGAAGGGTAATAATACTTACCAAAAGTAGATGAAAAACTTGGAGAACAACCTTGAATCTCGAAATTTTAGAGAGAGAAAGTGAGAGAAAATAAAGTTTGTTCTTTGGTGGAAAGTGAGAGGAATGAGAGAAACGTGAGGAGATAGGAGGGTTTTCTAGCTCTTGACCAAGTGTGTGGCTGAAAAATGGTGGGAAAGGTACTATGAAATGACTAGGTATGGTGTAATAGTGATTGGGGGTTGTACTATGAAGGTATGGGGAGGTTACTTGTGTCATTGTCCAAAGGATAAATCAACACTCCACCTAAATATCTTACCAAATAGATTTTATTCTTAGGTAATGATTTTCCCCCAAAATATAGTTAAAATATGAATATTTAGGGTTTATTATATTAAAATATGATTTTAGGTGAAAATACCGCGTTAAAATCTCGAAAAATGGGCTCAAAACGCTAAAAATATTGGAAACCGGGCAAAAAGGCGAAATTCCGAAATTTGGGGCCGAAGGTCACAAAGGCTCGGTCTTAGCAGCACTAGAACTGAAAGTGGAAGAGGAACTAAGAGTGGGGGGGGGGGGGGGTTCGGCTACGCAGGGTCGCCTCTCGGACCAAAAGTGGGAGGGGAGAGACAAAAGTCTCGGTCTCGGTTCGGAATTGTCAGGGGGCTGAAAATAGGGCAAGCCCTCGGTTCATTTCGGTTGAAGGGGGGTTGGTTTTGATGCAAGGCTTCGGCTCTAAGAAGAGTTTTGGCTTCCTAAGAGGGGTTTCGGCTCCTTAGGGCTGTTTTTCGTGTAGACTTCCGTTTTCAAGCTGTTTTCGCCAAATTCGAGGGTCGGGATGCCTTGAGTGATTATAAAAAGTTGAGAGAGATTTTGAGAGAGATTTCTGAGAGTTTTCACATTCTTGGAGAGATTTATCATACAGAGAGAGATTTGGGGGAGATTTCGTATTCTTGGAGAGATTTCTCATACAGAGAGAGATTTGGGAGAGATTTCACATTCTTGGAGAGATTTCTCATACAGAGAGAGATTTAGGAGAGATTTCACATTCTTGGAGAGATTTCTCATACAGAGAGAGATTTGGGAGATATTTCACATTCTTGGAGAGATTTCTCATATAGAGATAGATTTAGGAGAGTTAGAGTGAAAGTGATTGGGAGTGGTTTCGTTTGTGACATTTTTGAGTGTCCGGCTTCGCAACGCAAGGTCCGTAAACCCCGTTAAGCCATGTTTAAGGGTCCTACACACTCCCGATGAGTGTGCAATAGTGTTTTATCGGTTTGATCCATTACTTACCATTGTTTTAGGTTAAGGAAATCTAGATATACGAACTTTTCAATTCATGATTTCTCATTAGAATAGTGAGTTGTACAGTAATTACATAACGTAATCCCTAGTATACAAGGTTTAATTGAGTTGACCGGTTTGACTTGTTGAGTTTGTTTGACTTTGACTTGACCAGAATTTGACGGTTGTCACATCATCCCCCCCGTTAGAAGGAATTTCGTCCCAAAATTGGCATTTTTATGGGGACTTCATGATTTTGGGAAAAGTTGTGGATACTTTCGTTTCATTTGATCCTCGCGTTCCCTTGTAAATGTGGGTCCTCGTTTAGCGTTCCAACGGGCATTCACAATTGGAATACGACTTTGTTTTTTTCCCTTGATTTCTTGATCAATGATTTCAACCGGTTTCTTTATGAAGTGGAGGCTCTCGTTGATTTTGATTTCATTGAGTGCTATCATGAGGGTCTCGTCAGGTGGACATTTCTTTTAAGTTTGATGCGTGGAAGGTAAGATGTTCGTAATTAAGTCCTCGTGGCCGTCGAAGTTTGTATGTTAGTGGCCAATCCTGGCAAAGATTTCAAATGGCCGATATACCTTTGGATTTAGTTCCTCTTGCTTTGTCCTTTGGTTTATTGGTGGTAGGCCATGCCCAATTCTAGCCTAGTCCATGCAAGGGTTGCCAGAGTCATGAAATAAATCTATTATCTCTGTCAAAGATGATGGCTATCGACACCTCATGTAGTCATGTAATTTCTTTGATGTACAATGTAGTTGATTCCTCCATCTTGTCGGTTTCTTGGATTGGTAGGGAGTGTGCGGATTTAGCCAGTCTGTCGGTGATTACCCAAATGGTGTCGAGACCACCCATTGTATTGGGTAACTTGGTCATGAAGTCCATGGTTCGTCACTCCTACTTCCTTTCGGGTATCACTGGTTGTTGTAAGAAACGTGAAGACTTTCGTTATTCTACCTTGTCATTGGCACAAGTCAGATATTTTCCCCTCTATGTAGCGATGTTGGCTTTTATGTTCGGCCACTGATAATGTTTCTTAAGGTTCAAATACATATTTTCTGGACCTGGTTAGACTCCTAGTTCGAGGTCATGCTTGACCTAGCTGACTCCGTACGTCTTTAGCAGTCTTAAGTCATAAGTAATAACTTCTCCTCGGAGTGCTGCATAGGGCTGTCGTAGTGTTCCTCGGTTGATTAGCTTGGTTGGAAGCATATGGGTTTGGTTTATGCGACTAGACTTATTTGGATGGTAGATCGATTATTCTCACTCCTGAGTAGGTCTTGTCTTGAAGTTCCTGGTAGGACTTGTACATGCTCCATCTATTTTTAACTCGTGTATAGAGGTCGTATGTAATTAGTGTTGGTAAGAAATTAAGATGGGTGACTCTGCCTCAAGTCCACAACCAGAAAAGGAACAGGAAATAGGGCGAAAGCACACTTCCAATGGCCATAGAATCTTAATTACATATTATCCTCACATATACCCATGGCAGTGATAGGCTAACCGTATTCGTCCCAAGCTCCCATGCTTGATCTTAACCTGTTATATGAGTGATATCCTCAAGGAGTGTACTAGGGATAAATTGAAAGGTTACAGAAGGTATAACATACCTCCGGAGAGTGCTTCGTGGTTTCGCTATGAAGGAGGACCCGAGGGTAAAAATTAGATTTAAGGTCATTAAGAGACGAGGGATTTGATATCCAACTGGTTAGGTGGAGGATCTACTTGTAACATATACAATTGATAAGGTGATGATCCAAACCATTCCATATTGAATGACGACACCGGGTTTTCTCGATGACACCTATATTAAGTCATATGTCATTTGACATTGATGAAATCAACGGGTGAGTGGCTCTATCCGATTACCATCACCATACATGGAACATAAATTAGGAAGGAATTATTCGCTTTAATTTTTTTTGTAGTATTTTGATTATAATTCATCCTGATGTATACATTGATTCATCACAGCTTACTGGTAAGGATCCTAAGGTCATATATGAGTGTTTTTGATTTGATTGAATAAAATAATATTTTAACTACTTTTTGAAAAACGGTAATTTTAGCAAACATATCAAATTTATCCAAACATATGGCACTTAAACGTTTTTTTTGTTGGAAACACTACAAAAGTCCTAATAAGACTCCTCGTTACTCTTGCTGGTTTGATTTTCACACTTCTCCTACTCCTCTGTCATTCCTCTTAGTTGGATAGTCTCTCTTGAAGTGTCCGATTTCGCCACATAGGAAGCATACTGGACTTACGTTGGTATTGGTGGTTGAAGTGATGTGATGGGTCGGGGTCCTGAAGAAGCGGATGGTATGTCCTTTCCTGTTGTAGTTATTACAGTGTAAAATCCGGCAAACTCCTGTGTGATGGTAGTTACACTTGTTACACTTTGGAAGTGTTCCCCTATATTGTCTGTCCGGTGCTTGAGTGACCGATGTTGTGGCTGGTGTCGAGGCAGGTGTTGCAACTGTTGTCGTAACTATAGAGGCAGCCACTGATTGCTGTCTTTTAGCAAGTTTTTGAGATAGGTTGCGCTTCTTTTTGTCCCAAAACTTCCGTTTCTTGCTCTTAGGTTCGTGACCCGAGGCATTTTCGTTGATAGACGCCCGCTGGTGTTCTTGATTGTCATTGTAGTTAGTATTTCTGACACCCTCTCCGTGCCCGCTGGCATGGTTAGCATTGAGCTGCGCCATTACGACTGTCACGGCTACCGTGACTACAGCTTAAAAAGTAGCGGAGTCTATCTGCAGGGTTGGCGCCTTGCTCGTTGGTTGGTTACCTCTTGGTGAAGACATAATTTTGTTTCATGATGAGAAACGACTTCGTGAGCGGGGATGATTATCTCAAATGCATTCTTACAATTTATAATCACAAATATAAATTTCGCACATTGTTGTACTATTCTTAGTGTTTCTGCTAAACACTCCTAGATGGAGTCACGGAAATGGGTGAAAGCAGGTTCTGTATGAATTTTAAATCTACCCATCCTAATTACTACCTTTTCCCAAACACTCTTAGCTGAGGAGTCCTGATGGGATCCACTACATTAGTGTGGGTGTGACCGAACCCTATAGGTCTACGAAGAAGGCACCTTTCAACCAAGATGTTTAAAGACGCAACGATAATGTGTCGTTAGAAAGGGCTATGCATCGTGAGTTATCTAACTAAGTTTATCTTAGTTCTAAGTGTATTGCATTTTGATTCTTATGGTGTTTTGAGAGCAATTCCTAGTAAAGTCTACCTATAATAAGCCCATGGAATTTAGTAGTTTTGTATCCAAGTGAAACCTTGAAATATGATCCAAGCTTGGTCTTTCTTACGACCATTTAATGTATGCTTAGTGGTATGATTAAGAATCAATAAACCTTCAAGTCTGATGGGCCTGCCGTAAGCCCATTTAGTTAATATGATCCTAGAAATTTTGGTTTTAGAGAAGGTATTGACCTCGATGCAAGTCTATACCAGATCATTGTAAGGAAGAGTTTTGGCAGCAAATAAATCCCCCAATTAACCGTAGGGTTGAGTTTACACATAGAATAGAATTGCACCAACGCATTCTCATTAACCTAATATACAAGGCCTTGTGAGTAATATGAACTCTGCTCGCGATAATACATCCCCAATGGTGCTTGAGACAAAGTCGACGCGTCCTATAGTTCTGCCGACCTACGCTTAGCTGCGACCACTCTCTCTTCGAGTGTCGAGTGTCTATCCTGATGCTCTTTTTCCTTCACCCAAGTGGCGAAAAGATCCTTAATGAGTTGGTCTCTGAAATAGTAGTTTCCTTCTAAGTCTCAAGTTTGTGAGATGCTAGTGTCTGTAGTTGCATGCAGTTCCCAAGCTTGATTTGCAATCTCCCTGTTTTGATCCCCTGATGTTCGCGATCAGTCGGGTCTTCACCGGGAGGGCTTTGTCAGCCGGTCCCCCATGGTTGAGGTCATAGCAACCTTGTTGGTCTTCAAATGGTGATCATTGTCATTGCTGTCGACTACAACCCTCGATCACGGTTGCCCAACGGGACACAGGTCTGATGTAGTCGAAACAGTTCGTGGGAACCTTGTCTATGTACGGAGGGCTGATCACCTCCGGTTTCTCTTTGGGTTCTTCTCCTAACCATCCACCATTTCCTTGGTTGGGAAAGTAGGGGTCGCCTGGTAAGTAGAATCTTGCCATGCCACTAGTGCGAGAATAGGAGGGGTAGGAAGCATATATTAGTTGTATTCCTAGAAACAATTATAGGGGTTTGATCCTCATTAGTTACTTCTATAATTACATAGTGCATACTAATTACATATAACAAGATATGATAGACATTCGAATAAGTGATCCTACCCTAGGTCCACATCCAAAAAAGGAAAAGGAAGTAAGGTAATGACCACAAATCCTAAGTTTATGATCTCTAAGTTAGATATAACTTTAGAGTATCCACTTAGTAACTACAGACCTATTATTATGGATCTATTTAGTTTTCACATATGTTATGATATTACAAAACACTCCTATAGTATTTTAAATGTTGTGTTTGATTCTTAGTAACTTTCCTGTATGGGAAGTTTGTAGGCTTGTTTCTCATCACGACCATACTTCGGCATACATTAGTCACACCTTGGATAAATATAGTTGATCAGGCTATATCTATCGTAAGTTTGATTACATATCCCAAAGTCTGCTCGTAGTGTCCAACTCCCCGTTTTACTTTTGTTTTATCCTTAGACATGACACTATACCGGTGTGCATGTACGTATTTATAATTTTAATAGGAAACTATTTATTTCTAAAAGTATAATTATTTGAAAATGCTTAAATCAGAGACTTTAGTCCCAATGCATTTATAGTTTGTATATCTTATGTGGTTCGATATACTTAGTTCACTATAAACAGTGCTCTGATACCAATCTTGCACACCCTTAAACCAAGGATGGCGGAAACGTCCGGAGGTGGTGGACTTCATGTATAGTATCACAACAATGAGTATAATAGTGCTCAAAGTAAATACAACCAATCATAAATATAATCAGAAAAGAATTACATGGTTTCAAGTATTACATATTTCAATGATTGATCACGACATGATATAAAAATAGTTGTTCAACGTCGTAGCGTTCCATACTCAAAAGCTTGTGGTTACCTGGTTTCGTTGATTTCCTAAGAATACAAGTAGTTTTGAAAAAGTGTCAAGAATTAAGTATGTGAGTTCATAAGCTTTTTAGATAAAGAGTCTGGAAACCGTCCTTTGTAATGTGTTGTGTGTTACCAAGAAAATCCAATATTTTCCTTACAAAAATGATGTGTAGTCTTAAATACCAAGACCGAAAGTGTACGGTAATATCCGTACTATTAATATAAAAAGTGATTTTAAATCGAGATAAAGCCCTTCTTGATTTATAAAAATCCCCTTAAACTTTATGTGTTGTTAACCCCCTATGGGAGTCTCTATAACCATACTATGATTAACCAGTACTTTGTAATGTACCCATTTTTGTATAACCCGGTACTTTGTATTTGTACCCCATTTATATGAAGACCCAGTACTTTGTAATGTACCCTTTTTTGTATAAACTTGTTGCTTTGTATTCTTACCCCATTTATAAGAATATCTGGTACTTTGTACTGTACCCCTTTTATTATAAACCCGATACTTTGTATTCGTACCCCATTTATATGAACTGGAAACCTTTTGTAATGAGTAGGAATTTGGTTCAAACATAAACTAGTTCTATTGTAGTTTATCCTAATTGTTGGTAATGTATATGAAACCGTTTCTATGTAAGTGAAACATAAACTATTCCAATAATAGCTTATCAAAAGTGATTTGTTATGTTCAAAATCCTTTCTGTAACTGATCTAACCCTTATTCTTACATAAAAGAGATGTAATATAAACACATGTATTTGTATATAAAAGTACACACCTTGCTCAACAAGTTACAAGGTGTAAATGAGTTATTAACAATTTGATAGTTTTATCTTTTCTATTCCTGTTTTGGAATAATTATAGAAAAATCATACGGAGTCAAAAACTAAATCCGTTAATTCTGTTAGTTCAGAAATTTTGTCTAGTTTATTCATAATTTTTATTATGATTTTTAGTAGCCTCTAAGTTGTGTGAAAATGTCAATATTCACAGACTCGTCCGAATTCGTAGCTACAGTGATAGATAGTTTTGTAAAACTCACCATAAATTGTAGAAAAATCGTATGGAGATGTGTAAGTATCCATTTTAAATCTATGAACTTGAACTACTTGTACCTAGTACAGTTTTAAAAACTAAAATGTTTAAGTTGACCAAAACAGTCCGTGAATGGAGTCTAACTTTTCTGATGAAAGCTGTTAGAAGCATTTAGTTGTGTTCTGGGTGATTTAACTTGTATTCCCCCCCCCCCTCCTTAAAACTTAAGAAAATATGAAAATTTAGGGGTATGAACTCACCTTGAGTGATTTAAGTGGATGGATGTTGAAGAAGGGAAGTATTCAACTCAAGAACACTTAGAATGTGGCCAGAAGATTCAAAGATCTAACACCAAAATGATGGAATTTGTGTATGTAATCTATGATTTGGATAGAAGGAAGTGATATAATCATATGAAGGGTAATAATACTTACCAAAAGTAGATGAAAAATTTGGAGAATTGCCTTGAATCTCGAAATGTTAGAGAGAGAAAGTGAGAGAAAATGAAGTTTGTTCTTTGGTGGAAAGTGAGAGGAATGAGAGAAATGTGAGGAGAGAGGAGGGTTTTCTAGATATTGACCAAGTGTGTGGCTGCAAAATGGTGGGAAAAGTACTATGAAATGACTAGGTATGGTGTAATAGTGACTGGGGGTTGTACTATGAAGGTATGGGAGGTTACTTGTGTCCTTGTCTAAAGGATAAGTCGACACTCCACCTGAATATCTTACCAAATAGATTTTATTCTTAGGTAATGATTTTCCCCAAAAATATAGCTAAAATATGAATATTTAGGGTTTATTATATTAAAATATGATTTTGGGTGAAAACCCCGCGTTAAAATCTCGAAAAATGGGCTCAAACGCTAAAAATATTGGAAACCGGGCAAAAAGGCGAAATTCCAAAATTTGTGGCCGAATGTCGCGAAGGCTCGGTCTTAGGAGCACTAGAACCGAAAGTAGAAGAGGAACTGAGAGTGGGGGGGGGGGGGTTCGGCTGCGCAGGTCGCCTCTCAGACCGAAAGTGGGAGGGGAGAGCCGAAAGTCTCGGTCTCATTTCGGAATTGTCAGGGGGTCGAAATAGGCCGAGCCCTCGGTCCATTTTGGTTGAGGGAGGGGGGGGTTCAGTTCTGATGCAAGGCTTCGACTCTAAGAGGAGTTTCGGCTTCCTAAGAGGGGTTTCGACTCCTTAGGTCTGTTTTTCGTGTAGACTTCCGTTTTCGAGCTGTTTTCGCAAAATTCGAGGGTCGGGATGCCCCGAGTGATTATAAAAAGTTGAGAGAGAGATTTTGAGAAAGATTTGGGAGTGTTTTCACATTCTAGGAGAGATTTCTCATACAGAGAGAGATTTGGGAGAGATTTCACATTCTTGGAGAGATTTCTCATACAAAGAGATATTTGGGAGAGATTTCACAATCATGGAGAGATTTCTCATACAGAGAGAGATTTGGGAGAGATTTCACATTCTTGGAGAGATTTCTCTTACAGAGATAGATTTGGGAGATATTTCACATTCTCGGAGAGATTTCTCATATAGAGAGATTTGGGAGAGATTTCACATTCTTGGAGAGATTTATCATACAGAGAGAGATTTGGGAGAGTTAGAGCGAAAGTGATTGGGAGAGGTTTCGTTTGTGACATTTTTGAGTGTCCGGCTTCGCAATGCAAGGTCCGTAAACCCCGTTAAGCCATGTTTAAGGGTCCTACACACTCCCGATGAGTGTGCAATAATGTTTTATCGGTTTGGTCCATTACTTACCGCTGTTTTAGGTTAAGGACATCTAGATATACGAACTTTTCAATTCATGATTTCTCATTAGAATAGAGAGTTGTGCAGTAATTACATAACGTAAACCCTAGTATACAAGGGTTAATTGAGTTGACTGTTTTGACTTGTTGACTTAGTTTGACTTTGACTTGACCAAAATTTGACGGTTGTCACAATGTCTATCGTTAGGGTGTTGTGATGATACTTGAGACAAATATGGGTAGGTGTGGAAGGTAGTATGGGCCCGTACTACTGAAAGTACAGGACCCATACGCGTAGCAAGGAAGTCACAACCTCTAGTGTTTGTGGAAATTGGTTTCCCGATATTATGTTGTTTATCTGACGTCATGGGTATATTTTTAGTATGGTGATGATGAGATGCTTTATGTGACATCCCCAATTTCACGGCCAGAAAAAGACCGATTTGTTTATGCTTTGTTTTATAAAATCAGAGTAAACCTTTGATTATAAGAGTTGCGGAATTTGTTCCCAAAATAAAATATGATAAAATAAAATTTATCAAAGCATTTCATAAAGAAATTTATTTTCAATAAATAATAAAATCTTGAGATGTTATATTCCGATACAGACCAAAAGCATAAACAATATAAAATAGACCTTACAACAGTTATTTATAACTACTGATCCATAATCCAAAATCTCTCATCAAGTCAACCAACTTATACCCTTGTGCCACTACCTGTAATGCAAAGAAAATTGAGTGCGTCAGGCTTGGGACCCCGGTGAGCATATAGGGTTTTCAACCCACAATAATATAATTATTATATTTAATCACCAAACAATCAACCAAATTACCCATCCCCATTATCTTCTTTAATTCTTAATGTTTTACCCTAAGAATCAACTATCGTTCAATCATTCATTCCAAAGAGTTGACCTATGGAATTGGCACAAAATCCATCGCTACATAAGGTGCATCTGCCAAGGTTATCCTTTAAGCGCCTCTGCCCAGATTACAACATACACTATTAAGCGCATCTGCCGATATTATGACATTCTATTTTAGGTACATTTGTCGACGTTATCCTTTTAGCGCATCTGCCAGGATTACGACATTCACTATTAGGCACATATACCAATATTATCCTTAAGCGCATCTGCTAGTATTATGGCATTCTCAATTTGGTGCATCTGCCAAAATTATTCCTAAGCGCATCTGCTAGTATTATTACATTCACTCTTGGCACATCTGCCAATATTATTCTTAATCATCTTTCGCACCTCATAATTTATCTACCCATGTTTTCCCCAACATAATAGTAGATATGAAACACATATATAGTTTAACTTATTTAAAACTAGTACCAAATATTGCATTCAACACCAATCTCAAATAAACAAACAACTTATTAACACATATCACATATTTTATAGTCAATACTTTGTATTCAACACTCATCTTAGATAAACAAAAAACATATTAACACATAGCACGTATTTCATAGCAAATACTTAATATTTATGTGTTAGAAGAAATTAACTATACACTCACACAAAACATATACTTAATACATTCAAACAATACACTCACACATATAAACAACAATATATATATATATATATATATATATATATATATATATATATATATATACACACACATAGCATGTATTTTATAAAATACTTCATATGTATGTGTTAGATGAAACTTACTATACACTCACTTGATCAGAAGATGATCGGATAGCACTACAGCTCTAAGAGTAGTACTTCTTTGGTGAAACTAGAAGATCTTTACACACCGGGCTTCTCGCGGGCAGAGCTTTGGCTTGGAAACTCTTTTCTTCACGGGATCTTCTGGCTTCGGTACTTGCTTCGTATCTCAGGATGATACCGGGGCTTCAGTGGGTTAAAATAGGGCTTAGAGAGAGTATCAGGAGTGGGAGATAAGAGATTGAGCAACCAAACTCGGCTGCCCCTTGAATTCTATTTATAGGGCTGAGTTTATGGATTCACGTTGTGAATCTCAAATATTCACATCGTGAGTTCAGTCGTCACTACATGCGTCATCACAAGTTGCGTCTGTCAGGCTCCAGAAGTCATAAATACTGAGTTCACGTCGTGAGCACTGTATTCACGTCGTGAACTCAGACAGTTTTGGGGTTTCGCGCCCCGAACTTCAGAAATTCATAACTTTCGCATACAAACTCCGTTTTCAACTTTATTTATAATCACGCGTAGGTAAAAATAAGATCTACAACTTTCATTTCGACTTCATCGGCTAATTTTGATATTAATTTTAATATATTATTAATATACTATTTTTAGTAGGCCGGCACAGGAAAACTCCGTTCGAAATTCATAACTCCTTCATCTGAACTTCGTTTTCATCTATATTTTTATCGTTGTACTACTATTGATGATATCTTCAATTCTCATTTAGAAAGTTTCGGCTAAATGTCACTCGACCTCAATCTCAAGTTTTGCGCTGTATATTGCTAATGTTGAAACTTCGAAAAATCATACCTTCCTCATACGAAGTCAGATTTAGACATTCGTTTTATGCACGCTCTTGGTTTAACGTATTCTAAGAATTTCATTTAGATCGCTAAGGCCAAATATCACTCTAATGTGAATTCATTATTTACGTCGCGTTGTGTCGTGCCTGTTCTATCGCGAAACTTCGACAGGTCGTAACTTCTTCGTTAAAACTTGGATTTTGGCGGTCTTTATATGTACGGAATCCTTGTAGCATATACTACAACTTAGTTAAGATTACCCATTCTAAATAATCTTCCATCAAAAAGTCATTTTTGATGCTTATCGTCTCTAAATTGAATAACCCGGATCTACGGGCGTCACAATTATCTCCCCCTTAGGATGATTACGTCCTGAAATCATCAACGAAATAGCACTTGTATAATGTTTCCATACGTTATCTCTTCATCATAGGTAATAACTGTAAGTTCTATATTTCCTCGAAATAGTATTGAACTCTTGGACTTCACGATAGCAGGTAGTGCTCAATCCTGCATGTGCTCTTCGTACTATGTTGTACTTTCAATTGTAACCTTCGAGTTACAAAATAAATCCTTATTGAGGAATCCTTCTTCTTCTTAGTATAAGTACTTTCCTTTATCTATTGTAACAGACCGATGGGTCGTGTTCTAATGACCTTTGATCGTATGATGCAGCACTTAGACTCAAGTCTCATAGAGTTAAATTCCGCAATGGAATATACCTTCCTTCATATTCTAATGTGATATAATCACATTTTTACATGTAGCATTTCTAGCTACAAGCTTCCTTAACAACAAGCGTGATGCTATCGATCGTATTGATTTCAATCTTCTGACTTGAGTCAGATGCTACCTCGAACTTGGTTCTATGAACCACGTAACAAACTCATCATAGTCAGACTCAATTTGATATAACCGTTAGGGTCATAATATCAATCATCTTCTTAGAGGGTGTTTGTTTTTTCTCTGCAGGTCTGCGTGACCTCTTCTGTCTGCGAGGCGCAGACCACGCGCAGACATAATGGTTTGCAGTCTGTTTGTTTTTCTGAAGTGCGCAGACATAAAAACGTCTGCGCGAGGTCTTCACCACACAGATATGGGATAGCATCTTCTAAAGTCTGCAAGCCCTTTAACCTAAAAAAAAAACGCGTCTTTTTTTTTTTGCTTCCGCCTCCAGTCCTCGTCCAACCCTCCCAGAAAAAACCCTCCATCGATCGATCGTGCTCCACCTTGCAGCGACCACCACCGTCGCAACCCTCCTCTCCAATCCGGCATCCTCCGATTTTCCGACCATCATAGTCGATTGCAGCAGCCGGCGAACAACAACCCTCGATCGATCGATCGATCGTACTCCACCCTGCTCACCGCCGTTAACCAGCGACTCCCCTGTGAAGCCACCGGCCGGAGACCGTCGCCCCCACAGCTACACCGGAGACTTCGACCTCACAGGTTCGTTTATTATTATTTTTTTCCTGCTGTCAGTCTTCCTTCTTCTCCCGACTTTCTGTTATTCCCTTCTTTCTGTTGCATTGAAGCTATAGTTCAGAATTTATGTTAATTGATGCATAACTCATAAAAGAGCTGTAAAATAAAAACATTTGTAATGAAAGTAATTTATCTTTGAATGTGAAATTGGATTTGATTTTGAATGAAATACCGAGATGTTAAACCTGTAACATCTCCAGCTTGGTTTGTTTGATCGAAAAAGTCCAATTGTGTATGTGTTTGTGCTTCAATTAGCAATTGAACCTAGATGTTAAACCTGTAACAGTAGCACCCAAAATTTCTGTTTAATTATGTTATTGTCAAGCCTGGGCATGCCTCCTGTTGTTTTGAATGATGTTCTTATGATGCTTATATGATACCTTGAATGTAATTTAGGTTATGTACACCAACAATGTTAAATTTCCACTCACCCATATTATCAACAATGCTTATAATTAGAATTGATTGTATTACTTAAATATGCAGTAATTCAAAGTTGTATATATATATATATATATATATATATATATATATATGTATATGTATGTATATATATATATATATATATATATATATATATATATATATATATATGATTATTGATTGTGTATATTTATATGATAGTGTATATGTATATGATTGTTGATTTTGTATGTATATGATAGAAAGCATCAAAAAGTGACATAAGTTTTGTTTATTTTATAGAAGTAAAGTTTTTGTCGTTAAAGTGAAGTTTATTTGATTTATAAAGTTTTTTAGAAAACTTTGAATTAAAACACTCTAATTGAGGTTATTTATAATTGAATAAAAAGTTTCACATTATTGTGATTGAAAATAAAACAAAATTACAAATTTGTCGTGAAAATAAAAACTTTTTCTTGAAATAATGATGTTTATTGTTATTTGAAATAATGATGTTACTTGTTCACTGTTTATTGTTATTTGTTTTGAATGATGTTCTTATGATGCTTATATGATACCTTGAATGTAATTTAGGTTATGTACACCAACAATGTTAAATTTCCACTCACCCATATTATCAACAATGCTTATAATTAGAATTAAAACACTCTAATTGAGGTTATTTATAATTGAATAAAAAGTTTCACATTATTGTGATTGAAAATAAAACAAAATTACAAATTTGTCGTGAAAATAAAAACTTTTTCTTGAAATAATGATGTTACTTGTTCACTGTTTATTGTTATTTGGTTATTAGAGATGGGAGAAAAACAACAATGGACCAATGAGCACTTAAAATGCTTATTGGATACTTGTATTGAAGAAGTAGAGAGTGTTGGTAGAAAAAGATTGAGTTTGCAGAAAGATTCATGGATAAGGCTTGGAAGAGTTCTTAAGGAGAAATTTGGGGTTGAGTTGACTCAAAAACAAATGAAAAATGCATATGACAATCTGAAAGCCAAATACACTGGATGGGTATATTTAAAAAACAAAACCGGTAATATATACAATTCTCAAACAAACACTTTTAATTTAACAGCCGAGGAGTGGGATGATTTTAAGAAGGTACATATACATTAATATACAATAATATATATATATATATATATATATATATATATATATATATATATATATATATATAACATTTACGTTTGAAGTTGCCAAATATTCTTATACTATTTCTTGTTACATTTGGGTTTAGGGGCATCCGAAAGCTGCTTCTTTGAGAACAATTCCATTGCCTTTTCCTGATCTTTGTGCACGTCTTTTTGATGGAAATAGTGCTACTGGTAATTTTAGGAGTTACTCAACCCAATCATCATCGGTAGCTGGCGCATCCTCCTGTCGTGTTCCACCACTTCAGATCACTGCCACCCCTTTTGATGCAATGGATGATGATGGTGTTGACACTTCTCATCATGAGCCACCACCTTCTACTGCTTCACCTTCTGCAGCTTCACCTTCTGCTGCTTCACCTTCTGCTGGTTCACCATATACTGGTTCACCATATACTGCTACACCATCCGGTAACCCCAACAAAAGGGCTAAACCCTCAACTCCTGTAGCTCCTAGTGCCTCACCGTCTGCTTCTTCACCTGATGGAACTTCTGTTACTGCTGACGATTTAGCATTTGAAATGAAGAAAGCTCTACAAATTTTGACTAAAGGGTACACAATTCCTCAGTGTTTAGAGAAGTTAGAGGTCCTTCAGTTAGGCCCTACAGATCCTTTACGCTTTGTCGCATATCATATTTTTGGAGGAAACATGAACATGAGAGAGATGTGGATGCATTTGCCCGATGTTCCCGAGATATTACGAGGGTGGCTTGAGATGACGGGTACCAGTTTAGGAGTTTTGAAGGATGGGAAGATTGTTCGATGATTTTCTAGTGTTGAAAGTATTTGTTAAGTCTTTTTGCCCTTGTTGGAACTACTTTGTTAAATGTTTTTGCCTTTGTTGGAACTATTTTGTTAGGACTTTTTGCCCTTGTTGGAACTACTTTGTTAAATGTTTTTGCCTTTGTTGGAACTATTTTGTTAGGTCTTTTTGCCCTTGTTGGTACTTGAAATATGATTAATGGAATGTTTATTTGATACTTGAAATATGGTTTATGTAATGTTATTTTGGCTTGAAATATGATAAATGGAATGTTTATTTGATACTTGAAATATGGTTTATGTAATGTTTTTTAAAGTTCTACTTTGTTGATTTTAGGTTCATATGGATCACGATCAAAAGTTACTTCTCGTAATTCTAATGTACCTATACATCCGTTATTTTTGGAAGAGGGGTGTGAAACGATTGCGGGATAATGATTCGGAAATGATGGGACACGAATACACATTGGAGTTATTACACCGTAATCGTTTACAATGTGTTGAAGTATTACGCATGTCCCGTGAATCTTTTGTACGACTATGTGCTCATTTTAGAGCAAATTACTCATTAAAGGACAGCAAACATGTATCAGTTGAGGAAAAGATGGCTATGTTTTTGATGATGATCGGACATAATCAATGTTACGTGATTATTAAGCGGAGATTTCAACACTCGAAGCAAACAATTCATAAATTTTTTTATGAAGTGTTGGAAAAAATGATGCTTTTCACACAAGATGTTATAGTACCAACATCTTTTAATCCGAATCCAAACATTCCAGGACATAATAGGAGGCTACGAAGGGTTTTGAAAGGAGCAGTTGGTGCACTTGATGGCACTTTGATACATGCTGTTGTCCCTGCTAAGAAACAAGACTTATATAGAAGTAGGGGAAAGGGAGATTGCTACCAAAACGTAGTGGCAATATGTGACTTCAATATGATTTTTACATTTGTTGTGACCGGGTGGGAAGGGGTAGCGCATGACTCTAGAATATTATCAGAAGCAGTAGCCGATCCACAAGCATCATTCCCGTTTCCACCACCAGGTAATTTTTTGTTTTTTTCTTAATATTTTCATTTTAATTTGAAAATTGATTAGTGTTTTGCATTTTTTTCAGACAAATATTATCTTTGTGATGCCGCGTATGCACACACTCGAGGATTTATGGCCCCTTATCGTAATGTGAGGTATTGGCTTGGATATTTTCGTCAAAGACGTGCATTGACCAATAAAGAAAAATTTAACCATGGACATGCAAAACTTCGAAATGTCATTGAGCGTGCTTTTGGTGTTTTGAAAGCATGCTTCCCTATATTGAAGAGGATGGCACCATTCCCGTTTGTGACACAAAGAAACATTGTCATGGCATGCTTCGCGCTTCATAATTATATAAGGAAAGAAGGATTGAGTGATGAGTATTTCGCACGATACGATGAACTCAATGTCCCGTTTCGAAATAACAATGTGGCCATTGATGATGATGAAGACGGGATTCCAACACATGGTACTGCAGCAGACCGTGAATATATGACTCAGTTACGTGATGAAATTGCTGATCAGTTGATGCACAATATACATTGAATTGTTTTAAATGATATTGTTATTGTAAAACATTTTTTTTTATTGTATGACTAATTTAGTTGCATGAATTTTATTTTCAATGCTATAAGACTATTATTATTAAAATTTTGGTGTTGAAAAATCATTTTAAGTTGGTAAAATAATTTTATTTAAAATTAAGTTTATTTCAGTAGCCTGCAGACGTTAAAAAACAAACAGTCTTCTTATTGCAGACTGCAGATGTTTGGTCCACCTCTTCTGCTGCAGAGGCTTGCAGATGTGGTCCGTAGACTGCAGACATTTTGGCTTCAGAAAAACAAACATCACCTTAGTCAATACCGAAACAGTGGTAATGACATACTTGAATAAAACGAGATCAATCACTAGCTTCTTGGTAACCTTGTGACTTTCCTTGATCCAAGTGTGAGTCATGTGCTTCGGTAGTATATGCATCTACTACCTTTGACACGTACTCATACTCGTCCCAAGTATTGTCATGCAGTCAACCAAGTCACCATACAAGAAAATCACAAAACAATTTAACACATACGAATGTGTCCAAATAATCATAAAAATTTCCCTAGACTCTACTAGGACTTCTTCATTGCGCATCTTGAATCATCAATTCTACTTCAACTCTGTTGGTGATGGAAATTCCAAACGATGGGACAACTTCAAGAATTTACAACAATTGTTCCATCATCCTACCAATCGAAGGTGTACTTCATACGTACCATACTCCTCTAAACGTACTATTATAAGACATCATCTAAAGGCAAGATACCATTCTTACGATATCTTCCGATAGGTGTCATTCACTATCATAAGCCTTTTCATTTCCTCCATTTACTCAATGCTCTACGAGTCTTCACCATGACCTTTCATGCACCCAAGCAGATGTTCGGTGTACCAGGCGATAATTCAAGATATGAAGCTTTATTTATGATAAACATATAAATCTCCTTATCACTCTGAAACGTTTACATGCTAGTTCTAATACCGTATTCATACGCTTAGAATCCTAAACACATGAGGTTTTCAGATCCGATCAGCAACAGACCATAGATCCGAACAAACAATTTCATATATGGAAAACATATAGCATTTAGCACATAAAAGCATTTTAGGCATCTTTCCTAAAATATACTAGTGCTCGTGTCTAAAATATGGAAGACAATCATCTCACAATCATTGTTTATCATTCTAAGTTTAAGTCTAGAAATCCTACAAATTCCTAGTTCGCTTAAACTAATGCTCTGATACCAACTGTGACATCCCTAATTTCACGGCCAGAAAAAGACTGATTTGTTTATGTTTTGTTTTATAAAATCAGAGTAATCCTTTGATTAAAAGAGTTGTGAAATTTGTTCCCAAAATAAAATATGATAAAATAAATTTTATCAAAGCATTTCTTAAAGAAATGTATTTTCATTAAATAACAAAATCTCGGGATGTCATGTTCCGATATAGACCAAAAGCATAAACAATATAAAATAGACCTTACAACAGTTATTTATAACTATTGATCTATAATCCAAAATCTCTCATCAAGTCCACCAACTTATACCCTTGTGCCATTACCTTTAATGCAAAGAAAACTGAGTGGGTCAGGCTTGGGAGTCTGGTGAGCATATAGGGTTTTCAACCCACAATAATATAATTATTATATTTAATCGTCAAACAATCAACCCAATTACCCATCCCAGTTATCTTCTTTAATTCTTAATGTTTTACCCTAAGAATCAACTATCCTTCAATCATTTATTCCTAAGGATTGACCTAAGGAATTGGCACAAAATCCATTCCTACATAAGGTGCATCTGCCAACGTTATTCTTTAAGCGCCTCTTCCCGAATTACAACATACACTATTAGGCGCATCTACCGACACTATGACATTCTATTTTAGGTACATTTGCCGACGTTATCCTTTTAGCGCATCTGCTAGGATTACGACATTTACTATTAGCCGCATGTGCCAATATTAACCTTAAGCGCATCTGCTAGTATTATGACATTCTGTATTTGGTGCATCTGCCAAAATTATTCCTAAGCGCATCTGCTAGTATTATTACATTCATTATTGGTGCATCTGCCAATATTATTCTTAATCATCTTTTGCAGCTCATCATTTATCTACCCATGTTTTCCCCAACATAATAGTAGATATAAAACACATATACAGTTTAACTTATTTAAAACTTGTACCAAACATTGCATTCAACACCAATCTCAAATAAACAAACAACTTATTAACACATATCACATATTTTATAGTCAATACTTCGTATTCAACACTCATCTCAGATAACCAAACAGCATATTAACACATAGCATGTATTTCATAGCAAATACTTAATATTTATGTGGTAGAAGAAAGTAACTATACACTCACACATATAAAGAACAACAATATATATATATATATATATATATATATATATATATATATATATATATATATAGCACGTATTTTATAAAATACTTCATATCTATGTGTTAGATGAAAGTGACTATACACTCACTTGATCAGAAGATGATCAGACAGCACTACGGCTTCTCACAGGCATAGCTTCGGCTTCTTTGGTGAAACTAGAACATCTTTACACATCGGGCTTCTCACAGGCATAGCTTCGGCTCGGAAACTCTTTTCTTCTGGGGATCTTCGGGCTTCGGTACTTTCTTCGTGTCTCAGGATGATACCAGGGCTTCGTTGGGTTAAAATAGGGCATAGAGAGAGTATCGGTAGTGGGAGAGAAAAGATTGAGCAACCAAACTCGGCTGCCGCTTGAATTCTATTATAAGGCTGATTTTAAGTATTCACGTCGTGAATCTCAGATATTCATGTCATGAGTTCAATCGTCACTGCATGCGTCATCGCAAGTTGCATCTGTCGGGCTCCAGAAGTCATAAATACTGAGTTCACATCGTGAACTCTGACAGTTTTGGGGTTTCACGCCCCAAATTTCAGAAATTCATAACTTTCGCTTACGAACTCTGTTTTCGACGTTCTTTATATCCACACGTAGGTAAAAACAAGGTCTACAACTTTCATTTATACATCGTCGGATAATTTTGAATTTAATTTTAATATGTTACTAATATATTATTTTTAGTAGGCCGGGATAGGAAAAGTCCGTTCCAAATTCATAACTCCTTCATATGAATTCCATTTTCGTATGTCTTTTATCGTTGGACTACTATTGATGAGATCTTCAATTCTCATTTAGAAAGTTTTGGCTAAATATTACTCGACCTCAATCTCAAGTTTCGAGCTGCATACTGCTAATTTTGAAACTTCGAAAAATCATAACTTCCTCATATGAAGTCAGATTTAGACATTCTTTTTATGTACGCTCTCGGTTTAACGTATTCTACGACTTTCATTTAGATCGCTAAGGCCAAATATCGCTCTAACGTAAATTCACTATTTACTTCGCGATGTGTCGATCCGGTTCTGTCGCGAAACTTCGATAGGTCATAACTTGTTCGTTATAACTCGGATTTCGGCGCTCTTTATATGTACGGAATCCTTGTAACATATACTACAACTTTGTTAAGATTACCCCTTCTAAATAATCTTCCATAAAAAGGTCATTTTTGATGCTTATCGTCTCTAAATTGAATAGCCCGGATCTACGAGCGTTACACTTTACGACCGGATCAGGATCAGGATCAGGGGGGGGGAGGCCCAAATGATCCTATTGCACCTGAGCCCGTTTTGTAGATAGGGACAGAGGAGTATGATACTAGGATTCGGGAGATCCTACATGATGAGATTGTTGTTGCATTTCGAGCGCAACTACCAGAGATGTTTGGGTCCATCAACACTGATATGGTCGACTATTTTGATGAGCGTTATGTAGCCTTAGCAGAGATGGCTGACGCAGAAGCCACATCGGTTGTAACAACGGCAGGGGTGAAGGAGGAGCCAGCCGGGATTTCCAGTATCGGGACTTCGATAACACGAAGCCCTCAACGTTTAATGGTACACATGATGCGATCAGGGCTATGAAGTGGTTATATGACGTGGAGGGTTGTTTCTTCACGTGCTCGTATCCTACTGACCAGAAGGTCAGGTGTGCCCTGAACCTGCTGAGGCTTGGGGTCAATGACTGGTGGAGACTGACGACTAGGTCGTACACCGATGATCAGAAAGCTGCCATTTCTTGGGACCAGTTTAGGGATATGTTCCGCACCTGCTACGTTCCACGCGTGGTGCGGGAGCGGCTTGCTCAGGAGTTTTTGAAATTGAGGTAGGATGGAGAGTTGGTGATGGAGATCACCCGCATGTTCACAAAGAGGGCTATGTTTTGCCTGGAGTTTTCTTCTGAGTAGTCTCAGATGATCCGCTATCTAAGTATGCTCAAGACTGATATCCGTCAGTTTGTTGCTACGCAACGTTGTGATACTCTTCTGGATCTTCAGGAAGCCGTGAGGCGGCGTGAGTTGGAGATAGAGTTGCAGCTGAAGGAGAAGTGTCAGGTTCCAGCACAGTCTTAGCCGACACCTAAGTGGTCTAAGACCGTTGATACTAGGACTGGAGGTCAACAGAGCCACACTTGTGGAAAGTGTGGTAGGGGTCATTATGGAGCTTGTCAAGCAGGTGATGGGAGCCAAAAATGTTGCAAGGAGGGGCACTATGCCAAGGAATGTCTCCGTTCCGCCCCTCCGGTGGATATGAGGATATGTTATCACTATCATCAGGTTGGTCATGTCATGACCAACTGTCCGCAGCTCGTCGCCTAGTTGGCGCAGGTTCGCGCACTAGCTACGTTGAGGATTGTGGATGGGAGGCCAGTTAAGATGGAACCTCCAAAGGCTCAGGGGCGTGCCTTCCAGCTCACGGATGAGGAGGCCAAGGCAGCATCGGATGTTGTTGCTGGTATGTTTATATTCTCTATTTCAGTTATCACATCTGTGTTATGCTTATCTGTTGTACCTATGTTTAGATACGTTTTTAGTGAACTCTTTGCTTGCATTGGTTTTATTCGACTCAGGGGCGAGTCGGTCGTTTGTATCTCATACTTTCACTAGGGGGTTCAATGTGCCGGTAGATGAGCTTGAGTGTCCGTTGCAAGTTTCTCTCGCTAACGAACATGGGGTTTTGCTTCTTTAGTCTACCGGGGATGTGATTTGGAGATTTTCGGGGTATGCTCCACGATAGATTTGATTACTATTCCCATGGGGGAAATGAGTGTGATCATGGGGATGGATTGGCTCAGTCGATTTAGCACCATGATCGATTGTGAGGGACAACGAGTAGTAGTTCTAACATCAAGTGGGGGAGAACTAGTGGTATATGGTGAGGGCACCAGAGTAGGATCACGGTTTTGTTCGGTAGCCAAGGCTCGACAGTATATTCAGCATGGATGTACTGGTTATTTAGTGTGTGTGGTAGATATGCGGGTCAGGGATCAAACTTCAGTTTTAGAGGTCGCGGTCGTTAGAGAGTTTGCTGACTTGTTTCTGGAGGAGTTACCTGGAGTGCCTCCGAAGAGGTAGGTGGAGTTCATGATTGATCTAGTGTCGGGTGTGGCCCCTATCGCTAAGGCTCCGTAGGGGTACGACACCACCAGAGATACATGAGTTGTAATCTCAGTTGCAGGAGCTGTTGGGTAAGCAGTTTATTCGTCCGAGTAGTTAGCCATGGGGAGCACCGATCCTTTTTGTCAAGAAGAAGGATGGTTCGCACTGGATGTGAATTTATTATAGGGAGTTGAACAAGCTAACGGTGAAGAACCGTTATCCACTCCTGAGAATAGATGATCTTTTCGATCAGTTGCAGGGTACATCTTGGTTTTCCAAGATCGATTTAAGATCTGGATATCACCAGGTCAGGGTGAGAGAGGAAAATGTGGAGAAGACCGCGTTTCGGACCCGTTATGGTTATTACGAGTTCGTGGTGATGCCGTTTGGGCTCACCAATGCGTCGGCAATGTTCATGGATCTGATAAATCGGGTCTGTAGACTGATTTTTGATCGCTTGGTCATAGTGTTCATAGACAATATTTTGGTGTATTCTAAGACCCGAGAGCAGCATAAGGAGCACATCAGGGAGCTATTGGGAATTTTGAGGCGAGAACGGCTTTATGCCGAGTTCTCAAAGCGTGATTTTTGGTTGCGAAAGGTCTAGTTCCTTAGACACCTCATTAACCAGGATGGGATTTTGGTCGATCCGGCCAAAGTTGAGGTAGTTATGCAGTAGGAGATTCTAAAATATCCCTCAGACATCAGGAGCTTCTTGGGATTAGCAGGGTACTATCGGAGATTCATTTGAGATTTCTCCAAGATTGTAGTACCCCTCACTCATCTAACGAGGAAGGGGGTGGACTTTCGGTGGGGCCCTGAGCAGCAGAGGGCGTTTTGAGACCCTCCGGCAGTTTTTATGTGAGGCGCCAGTGTTGACACTCTCCGAGGGAGTTGAGGATTTTGTAGTATTCTGTGATGCATCCATCACAGGTTTGGGGGCAGTCCTCATGCAGAGAGGATGATTGATAGCCTATGCGTCGCGTCAACTGAAGCCGCATGAGATGAGATACCTTACGCACGATCTGGAGTTAAGAGCGGTGGTTTTCGCTCTCAATATTTGGAGACATTGCCTATATGGGGTCCGTTGTACCATATACACGAATCATAAGAGTTTGAGGCACATCATGGCTCAGTCAAACCTGAATATGAGGCAGCGTAGGTGGTTGGATGTAGTCAAGGACTATGACTGCGATATCCTTTACCACCCCAGTAAAGCGAATGTGGTTGCAAACGCTTTGAGTTGCAAGTTAGTTGGGTCTTCTACACCAGCAAGGTGCATGAGGATAGCAGTGTATTCCCCGCTTGTAAGCTTGATTAGAGATGCCCAGGTTGAGGGCATGCGGGTACAAAACTGGAAGTTGGAAAGGTTCAACGAAGAGAGCTCCCGATTTGTTCAGGATAGCCGTGGGTTATTGACCCGATACGGCTGGGTTTGGGTTCCGATGACTGGTGGGGTCAGGCAGACAGTAATGGAAGAGGCTCATAAGTCTCATTTTTCATACACCCAGGGGCCACCAAGATGTACCGTGATCTAAGTTTGAGTTACTAGTGGCCACGTATGAAGCGATAAATCGCTTGGTATGTCAAGAGGTGCTAGACCTGTAGGATGGTCAAGGCCGAGCATCAGAGGCCGCATGGTAAGCTGCAACCTCTAGAAATTCCCATGTGGAAATGGGAGGAAATCACTATGGACTTCATTACGAATCTGCTGAGGACGGCGAAGGGGTTCGATGATATATGGGTCATCGTGGATCGTTTGACCAAGAGTGCCCATTTCTTGGCTATTCAGGAGAGTTCATCGGCTAAGAAATTGGCTGACATATACGTCCGTGAGATTGTCTCTCACCATGTAGTTCTGGTCTCCATCGTTTTTGACCAGGATGTAAGGTTTACCTCCCATTTCTGGAAAAAGTTTCATGAGGAACTAGGTACGTGGCTGCACTTTAGTACAACATTTCATCCTCAGACTGACGGGCAGAGCAAGCGGACCATTCAGACCCTCGAGGATATGTTGAAGGTGTGTGCTATTGACTTTGGAGGGAGTTGGGATTCCCATCTGCCTCTTGCAGAGTTTGCTTACAACAACAGCTATCATTCTAGTATTGGCGCCCCGTCTTTTGAGATGTTGTATGGTCGGAAATGTAGAACCCTGGTCTGTTGGGGAGAGGTTGGACACAGAGTGATGGATCAGACGGAGGTAGTTTTGCATACTACTGAAAAGATTCAGCAGATCAGGCAGTGGCTTCAGACCACCCAGAGTTAACAAAAGAGTTACGTTGATATACGCCAATCGGATTTGGAATTTCAGGTTGATGACATGGTACTCTTGAAGGTCTCACCCTGGAAGGGCGTGATTCACTTCAGAAAAAAGGGAAAGTTAGGTCCCCGCTATATTGGGCCATTCAGGGTCAACGCCAGGATTGGTAAGGTGGCGTACAGGTTGGAATTGTTGGATGAGCTCATTCAGATTCATAATACCTATCACGTTTCGCAATTATGGAAGTGCATTATGGACCCAGAGGCAGTGGTGCCACTGGATGACATTCAGGTCGATGAGCGCCTAAATTATATTGAGAGGTCGGTTGCTGTTTTAGAGAGGAAAGTGAATGTCCTACGCAACAAAGTGGTTCCGTTGGTGAAGATTCAATGGGAGCATCGGAAGGGATCCGAGTGGACATGGGAGTGATAGGCTGAGATGAGGGAGCATTACCCAGAGTTATTCACTACAGCATACTTCGAGGATGAAGTCTAAGTTAAGTGACGGAGAATTGTAACATCCCAACCATCAGGTATCATTATTATTCCATTAGATTTCATGTTTTAAGCCCTACTCGACGAGTTGACGTTGTGACTCGTCGAGTAGCAGTGGGTCAAGACACATCATTTAATGAGTGACTCGACGAATCTGCTTGGGGGACTCAACAAGTAGGAGCTGGAAGAGGAAACCCTAAATTTTAGGGTTTTTGCACCTTATATATTGGACCATTAGCACCTCCCACTTTCCTCTATCACCCCTAGAGAGCCAGAAACCCTAATTTCCATGAGTGTGAGCTTGGAGAGTGTTTTGGAGCTTTAGAAAGTGATTTTTTTGAAGGAAACTTGTAGATCAAGAGTCTAGCATAAAGGATTTCGTGTGGATCCAATGTCTACTTCAGTTTGGGCACATTTTGGAGGTAACAAGTTGTTACTTTGACCTCTTTTCTTCTATAATCTTTCATATGTGAAGTTTAGGGCTTTCTTTAGCTATTCATGAAGGGATTATGGTATGGAAGCTAGATATGAAGATGAAACTTCAGATCTGAACCTCTTTTGAGCCTTAAGTTCATAAAGTTCTTAATAGGGTCATGAAGGAACCCTTGTTTATGAGGAAAGTCCTATTTCAAGCTTAGATGTGGAATTTGAGTCATTCAAATACGTAAAGGTAGCAACTTTACATTGCCAATGCACTCTAGGGACCTAGATCTACTGAGTGAAGTAAAGGGGTAGTTCAGAATCGCGTGATCATGAGAGTATGCATATAGACTCGATGAGTCTGGGAGATGACTCAGCGAGTCGGGTAGGGTTTTGTCCAAATTAGTCCCGCACGGACTCGGCAAGGTCGGGAGATGACCCGACGAGTTAGTTTGGATTCCATGATCTAGGTTGCATATCGACTCGGCGAGTCAGCTGGAGACTCGGCGAGTCGACTTGAGAAATTCTGGAATCAGGAGGGACTCGAGGCAGAGAGAGTTATCAAATAGATCAACATGGACTGTTGACCATTGACCAGTGACTTGACTTGACTGTGGGATGCCATCTACCTCCCAAGGGCATTTTGGTATTTTGAGTGATTATTGAGTGGACCATTTATGGGTACAGGCGAGGTGGTTGGAGCTATATCTAGAGGTGTGAGCAGTATCATTTCTGAGCTAATAGTAAGTTGAGTTATCCTCACTATATCAATAGGGTATAAGGCACCAAGTCCAACCCTTGTAGCTGTTATCTTGGTTATAGTATGCTACATGTGGTTATGATCAGTTAGATCGATACCAAGATAGACAGTATGTTGTTATGCTCTTATGATCCGTTAGGATTGGTATGTTAGTGACCTGGTTAGGTCGGTCCTCTGGTTATGAGAGATTGCTATGATTGATGATCTTTGATGTAGTTATATATGATATATGTTATGTCAGTATATGTTACTTATGCGCACGTGGTTATTTGCTTGATGTTGGGTTGAGGCAGTCCTGCTTTGTGCTGAAGGCCAACATACCCTATGAGTGATCCGGATAAACTGTAGGGCCCGTATGGCGGTCTAGTCATACCGAAGGCTCGGGATAGATCCAGATACAATGTAGGCCCTGCAGGGTGGTCCAGTCAGGCCGAAGGCTCAGTATGCATGTTGTTTTTTATCTGTTATTGATATGGTATTATCGGTATGATATTGGTATTTTGGGGTAGCACACTAACCCCTCGGGCTTACAGTTCTAGGTTATCGTTTCAGGTACTTCCGGAGATCATGGCAAGGAGAAGGTTTGACCATACCGCTCCTCATCCATATGAGTATATTTCTGGGACACTCTGATGAATAATATTTTGAAAACATTTTGTAAAACACTATTTGGTTTCATGATTGAAAAAGTTTAAATTTTGCTTAAAAATTCTTGTATGTTACATAAGTGTTTTAGTTCAGAGATATCAAAATCATGCTCATTCTTGATATCTTACACTCGTTTCATCTTTTAATTTTTATTGTAAAAGATGCCTCCTCGGAGAAACCCAAGGCGTGTCCATGATAATGAAGTGCCTACGCCACCTCCACCACCACCACCCTAATTTGACGCTGCCATGTTTCAGGTGGCAGTCACTACAGCTGTCGAAGCTGCTATGTCTCATATAAACACCACTGTTGCAAGTGGATCTGGGAGTGGTGCACACCCCTCCAATCAGGGTGAAAGTAATGGGCACCATCGAGAGTGTACCTACAAGGACTTCACTAACGCCAAACCTAGGACTTTCAATGAGACTGGGGGAGTTATGGTGTTAAGGCAATGGATTGAGAAAACAGACGCCGTCTTCGAGATCTACTCCTGCCCATAAGGTAGCAAGGTTAAACTTGTTGCTTGTACCTTTGATGATAGAGCCCTATCATGGTGGAACAACCATGTTAAGGCACTAGCACTAGTAGTGTCTAACTCAATAAGTTGGGAGAACTTGAAGACAATGCTAATGCAGGAGTACTGCCCGTGAGATGAAATCCAGAAGCTCGAACAGGAGTTGTGGGGTCTTACTATGGTTGGGTCAGACATAACAATCTACACTAATAGGTTTATCGACTTAGCGATCCTATGTCCAGAAATGGTTGCTATAGAGAGCAAAAGGATTGAAAGATACATATGGGGACTGTTGCCTCAGATTCAGAGTAGCGTTATTGCTTCTAGGCCTATTACCTTTGACAGTGGTAAGGAGCTGGCACAGTCACTTATTTACCATGGAGCCCGTCGAAACTCCATGGTTGCTGCTCCAGAACAACGCAGGGGAAATAACAATAGTAACAACAACAATAGCAAGAAGAAAAACTAGAACAAGAGGAAGGGTCAGTCTTCTTAGGAGCCCTCTAAAAAGCAACAGCTGGTAGCAATCCATGTTGCTATTGTACCTGTTGTTGTTCCTGCTAACCCTGCACCAACGAAGACTTATGTTGGTAATCTTCCCAAATGCAACAAGTGTAAGTTCCACCACAACGAAAATTGTCGAGAAATGCAATGCCGGAACTGCAACAAGAAAGGGCATACTGCCTGATTCTATAAATCCCCACCCCAACTACTTAACCAAGTACCTACCGCTGGAGTAGGTCAAGCATGTTATGGATGCGGGGAAGTTGGAAATTTCAAAAGAGATTTTCCGAAAGATGGAAATGCCGATGGAGTTGGAAGAATACTGGCAATTGGTCACGAAAAGGTCGTGGCATACCCTAGAGTGGTCACGGGTATGTTTCTTCTCAACAATACTTATGCATGCATCTTATTTGATTTTGGTGCTAAGAGAAGCTTCGTGAGCCATAAATTTGTGCACTACTAAAACAAAAATTCCAACCTCTAAATGAAACCTTCACAGTAGAAATGGCCAATAGGAAAACTGAGCATGCTAACAACGTATACATAGGATGTACCCTTACCCTGAATAACATTTCTTTCCCAATAGACCTTATGCCGGTCTCTATCAAAAATTTTGACATCATTATTGGTATGGACTCGTTATGTTCTAACCATGCCAACATCCTATGTTACGAAAGAGCCATTCGCCCGAACTTGCCAACTAACGAAACTCTTATTTCATGTATCAAGGCACAAAATTATCTTCGCAAGGAGTACTATGCTTTCTTAGCTCATGTGGTAAATAAGAAGCAAGAAGTGAAAGACATCGCGAGCATTCCTTAGGTCTGCAACTTCCCCAACATATTTCTCGACGACTTTCAAGGAGTGCCACCCGAACGACAAGTCGAGTTCAGAATCGAATTAATCCTTGGGGCTACTGTCACACCCCCAAACGGGAACGGCGGAAACGTTAGGGGGCGGATGACTTCATGTGGTAACGTAACAAATGAATACATAGTAAAGAAAGCAATACAACCATCATATATATAATTGAAAGTTTACACTGTTAAAAGAGTACATGTTCAAAACCAATTACAATATGATGCCAAAATATGAATTTAAACTAGTGCCGCAGCGTTCCTTCTTCAAAAGCTGTTTGGTACCTGTAATTACTGAGTCCCTAGGACATACAAGTAGTTTTGAAAGAGTAGATCAGCATTTAAGCTGGTGAGTTTCATAAGTATTTAATGATAGTATTTGTATGAAAAATGAAATGGTTTGTTTTTGTTTGTTAGTACCTAGAAAATCCCATATTTCCTACTGGTATAAATGTAGCCTTAAATCAAGACCAATGTTTGTTAAAGAGTTCATGTTTTTCCCATCTGTGAGTAGTGGTTTAGAAGTTTAAAACTTATATCACAATTAGGTTTTTCATGCTTAAAGTAATTAATTTATGTACGTATAAAACCTCCAATATGTCTCAAAAACCCCGTAAATCAATGTGTTTTTAATACTCTATGTGAGTTTTATGACCATGTTATTGACTAGGAATGCCTATACACAACGTTCTTCAGGCGTTGGAATGTTCTGACGTTTGTCACCCCAAATGGTGTACTATAGCTAACAGTCAGGGTGCGGTATTGTCAATCCCGTATAGATCTATACATAAACACCATGCTCCCCCTCCAAGGGTTTCTGGTATATAATACAAGACTTGAAATGTGTACTCGAGCGTACGTGAAGTTTAATGTCTCACAAAACTTAGTATAAAACAGATTTATGTGTGAAAATGTTCGTTTGTTCTTGTATATGAAAGTAACTTCTTGAAATAGTATTTCCAGTATGTAAAAGTTCGTAGTATTCTCGTAAAACTATACCTATTATAGTTTTCTAAAAGTGCGTTTCGTTTGTATAGTAATTCCTAGTGAAAATGCTCACTTGTTATGAAAAGTATAATTTTTGTAGTGTCAAAACTGGACACATATACCTGTAGTATAAACAGAGTGTTTGATTTACATAAGTACATAAATCGTTTCTTATTTCAAAAGATAAGATGTTATTGTGGTATAATTTGCATACGAAAGTTTCCCTATAATAGATATAAATCACATATGATTCCATTTATAAAAAGCGTATAATGAAACTTTATTATATAACACACGATAATAATCGAGTGTTTTACTTGTATTTCCCCCCTTAAAAGCATATAAAAGTATTTATAAAACATTTAAAAGTGTGGATTATAGGGGTACGAACTCACTTGAAAGATTGGAGAAGGCGAGATGAAAACCAGACAGAATTTCGACTAGAGAAAGCAGATTTTCTCGGGATTCTCAGGAATATCGGGAGCACAAATGACCCTCGGGACTTGAGCAAGGTAACCGGGACTTCGGGATAGCATAGGCACGGAAAACAAGGCAAAAACGCAAGAAAGATGAGAGGAAATGGCTCTTTTCTTCGGAACCCTCGCATCCCTTTTATAGGGGGTAGGAACTGCCTCCGTACGTGGGGCGTACGCAAGTACGCTGGGCGTACGCGTGCGTCACGCATGAGCGCATCCTCGACTGCTTCGGACTTCGGATGGGACTAGACATAGGCTCGCATAGGGCGCGACGTGGACGATCCGAGGCCTAGGCCTTGAGTACGCTGGGCGTACTCGTGCGTGACTCAGCCTTCGGATAATACCGAAATTTCAATTAAAATTTATATTTTTAATATTTAATAAACTTCAAAAATTCATATCTTCTTCATACGAACTCTGTTTCGACGTTCTTTATATCCACGCGTAGGTGAGACTATACTATACAACTTTCGTTTAGATTCCGTCGACAAATTTTGAAATTATTTTTATTATTTATTTTTAAAATGTCGCGGTAAGAAAATTTCATTAGAGATTCATAACTTCATTATCTGACGTCTATTTTGCCAGACTTTTTACCGTTGAAAAACCATTGTCGAGACCTTCGATTCTCATTTAGGTCATTCCGGTCAAAAGTCGCTCGATCTATGATTTGAGTTTTTAGTTGTCCGTTGCTAAGCCGAACTTGGAAAATTCATAACTTCCTTATACGAAGTCAGATTTGGGCGTTCTTTTTACGTACGATCATAGTTTAATGACATCTAACATAATAGGTAATTTAATTAGTGATTTTTGGATATTTTATTTTCGAAGTAAATTTCATTATAACAAACGTGGTTACAATACTTGACTTTTTAGGTCGTTTATATAGAGTTGAAATATCGGGTTGTCACAACTACCCCTGTAGCCAAATCCCTATATCGTCTTGCACCTTGGGAAATGCAGGAATTATCCAGCCAGCTGAACGAACTCCTTAGCAAAGGCTTCATAAGCCCAAGCTTCTCACCCTAGGAGGCACCGGTCTTGTTCGTGAAGAAGATAGATGGATCATTTCGTATGTGCATAGACTATCGCGAGCTGAATAAACTTACTGTTATCTTTTGCCTCGCTCTGACGATCTATTTGACCAACTTCAAGGTGCGAGCTACTTTTCGAAGATAGAATTAAAATCCAGATATCAACAATTACGAATTCTGGAAGATGATATTCCCAAAATGACTTTCAGGGCTCGTTATGGTCTTTACGAGTTTATAGTGATGCCTTTCGGATTACCGAATGCACCTGCTGTGTTCATGGACTTGATGAACCGAGTGTATCATCCGTACTTGGACAAATTCGTCATAGTCTTCATTGAAAACATCCTTATCTACTCAAGAAGCGAAGAAGAACATGGTCAACATCTTTGTCAAGTCTTACAGACATTGAGAACAGAGAAACTATATGTTAAGTTCTCAAAGTGCAAGTTTTGGATTAGGAAAGTAGATTTCAAAGGTTCATGTGGTGTAACGCCCGCAGATCCGGCCTAGTCAAATTAGAGAAGATAAGAATCAAAAATGACTTTTTGATGGAAGATTATTTAGAACGATTAATATTAACCAATTTTTAGTATATGTCACAAGGTTTCCATGCTTATAAAGAACGCCAAAATCCGAGTTATAACGAAGAAGTTATGACCTGTCGAAGTTTTGCGACAGAACCGGCATAACCCAGCGCGACCCAACGCGACGTAAATAGTGAATTTAAGGTAGATAGATGTCTATCCTTAGTGATCTAAACGAGAATCGAATATTTCTTCGATAGTAGTCCAACAATAAAAAAGATAGACGAAAGCGGAGTTCAGATGAAGGAGTTATGAATTTCGAACGGAGTTTTCCTGTCCCGGCCTACTAAAGATACTATATAAGTAATATACTTATAATATATTAACAATAAAGTCAAAATTAGCCAATGGAGTCTAAATGAGAGTTGTAGAGCATAATCTCACCTTCGCGTCGATATAAAGAACGTCGAAAACGGAGTTCGTATGCGAAAGTTATGAATTTCTGAAGTTTGGGGCGCGAAACCCCAAAACTGTCAGAGACCACGACGTGGCAAGCAGTGCCACGACGTGGTAAGCCTTCTGACACCTCCGGGAGTCCCCCATATGCAACTTTAGATGACGCATTCAGTGACGACCAAGCCCACGACGTGGAAAAAGGTTGCACGATGTGGCAAGGGCCAATTTTGCCCTATAAATAGATTTGAAGGGCCAGCCGAGTTTGGTTTCTCATTCTCTCATCTCTCACCCATATTACCTCAATTTACGTGAAAAGAAGTACCCACGAAGCCCCAGTATCACCCCGAGACCCGAAGCAAGTACCAAAGCCCGAAGATCCCGAGGAGAAAAGAGTTTCCGAGCTGAAGCTCTGTCCGCGAGAAACCCAGTGTGTGAAGTGATCCCGGTTTCACCGAAGAATATCTACTCTTAGAGCCGTAGTGTTGTCCGATCATCTTCTGATCAAGTGAGTGTATAGTCACTTTCATCTTACACATAGATTTGAAGTATTTTATAAAATATGGGCTTTGTGTATATATATATATTGCTGTTTATACGTGTGAGTGTATAGTTACTTTCTTCTAACACATAAATATAAAGTATTAGCTATGAAATGTGTGATATGTGTTATATATTATTTTTCTATTTGAAATGGGCATGGAATTGATGTTTTATACAAGTGTTAAATGATTTAAACTGTGTAAGTATTTATCTCTACAAAAATGTTGGGTAGAACAAGGGTAGATGGGATAGTTAGTGACTATGGAGTTAGCGCCTACCGTTAGATAAACCTTGGTGACTATGGACTTAGTGCCTATCAAGTAAACCTTGGTGATGATGTGACTTCGTGCCTATTGACTAAACCCTGGTGACTATGGAGTTAGCGCCTATTGTTAAGTAAACCTTGGTGACTACGGAGTTAGCGCCTATTGTATAAACCTTGGTGACTATGGAGTTAGCGCCTATTAGATAAACCCTGGTGACTATGGAGTTAGCGCCTATTGTATAAACCTTGGTGACTATGGAGTTAGCACCTACTGTTAAGTGAACCTTGGTGACTATGGAGATAGCGCCTGATAGCTATGGATTTAGTACCTAATAGATAAATGTTGATAACTATCAACTTAGTACATGATAGATAAACTTTGGCAGCAATGGACTCCGTGTCCTTAGGAACGAATGAATAAAGGATAGTTGATTCTTAGGTTAAAACCTTAAGAAATAAAGAAGATAATGGGGATAGGTAATTTGGTTGATTGTTTGATAATTGAATATAATAAATGTTTTATTGTGGGTTGAAAACCCAATATGCTCACCAGGCTCCCAAGCCTGACCCACTCAGTTTTCTTTACATTACAGGTAATGGCACAAGAGTATAAGTTGGTGGACTTGACGAGAGATTTTGGATTATAGATCCATAGTTAAAAATAACTGTTGTAAGGTCTATTTTATATTGTTTATTCTTATGGTCTATATCGGAACATGACATCCCGAGGTTTTATTATTTAATGAAAATACATTCTCTTTGAGAAACTTTTTGATAAATTTTATCATATTTTGTTTTGGGAACAAATTCTGCAACCATTTTCTTTAAACGATCACTCTGATTTATAAAACAAAGCATAAACAAATCGGTCTTTTCTGGCAGAGAAATTGGGGATGTCACAGTTGGTATCAGAGCATTAGTTTAAGCAAACTAGGAATTTGTAGGATTTCTAGACTTAAACTTAGAATGCTAAGCGATGATTGTGAGATGAGTGTCTACCATATTTTAGGCACGAGCACTATTATATTTTAGGAAAGATGTCTAAAATGCTTTTATGTGCTAAATGTTATATGTTTGCTATTTATGAAATTGTTTGTTTGGATCTATGGTTTGTTGCCAACCGGATCTGGAAACCTTATGTGTTTAGGATTCTAAGCGTATGATTACGATATTAGGACTAGCATGTAAACATTTCGAAGTGATAAGGAGATTTATAAATCTATCGTAAATAAAGCTTTCTTATCTTAAATTCCCGCCCGGTGCACCGAAAGTCTGCTTGGATGTACAAAACGTTATGGTCAAGACTCGTAGAGAATTGAGTAAATGTAGGAAATGAAAGGCTTATGATAGTGAATGACACCTATCAGAAGATATCGTAAGAGTGGTGTCTTGCCTTTAGTATATGTCTGGTAAAATAACGAAACGTTTAGAGGGGTATGATACGTTTGAAGTACACCTTCGATTGGTAGGATGATGGAACGATTGGCGAAATTCTTGAAGTTGTCTCATCGTCTGGTATATCCATCACCAATTGAGTTGAAGTATAGTTGATGATTGAAGATACGCATGGAAGAAGTCCTAGTAGAGTCTAGGAGAATTTTTATGATTAATTGGACACACTAGTATGTGTTAAATTGTTTGGTGATTTTAGGACTTCGGGACTGCGAGACAATACTTGGGACGAGTATGAGTAGGTGTGAATAGTAGTAGAGATCTATACTACTGGAAGCACAGGACTCACGCTTGGATCAGGGAAAGTCACAAGGTTACCAAGAAGCTTGTAATTAAGTTCGTTTTTATTCAAGTATGTCATTACCATTGTTTCGGTAATGACTAGTAAGATGGTTGTTATTCCGACCCTAGTGGTCATCAAATTAAGTCTGACTATGATGACAGGTCGTTAGAACACGACCCATCGGTATGTTACAATAGATAAATAAAAGAATTTATCCTGAGAAGAAGAAGAAGTCCACAATAAGGATTTATTTGGTAACTTGAAGGTTACGATTGAAAGTACAACATAGTACGATAAGTAGATGCAAGATTGGGCATCTTCTGTGGTCAAGAAAGCCATAGAGCTAAATACTCTTTCGAGGAAACATAGAAGTTACGGTTATTACCTAGGATGAAGAAATAATGTGTGTAATCATTATACAAGTCCTATTTTGTTGATGATTCCGGGACGTAATCATCCTAAGGGGGAGATAATTGTAACGCCCGCATATCCGGGCTAGTCAAATTAGAGACGATAAGCATCAAAAATGACTTTTTGATTGAATATTATTTAGAAGGATTAATCTTAACCAAGTTTTAGTATATGTCACAAGGTTTCCGTGCATATAAAGAACACCAAAATCCGAGTTATAACGAAGAAGTTATGACATGTCGAAGTTTCGTGACAGAACCGGCATGACCCAGCGCGACGTAAATAGTGAATTTAAGGTAGATAGATATCTATCCTTAGTGATCTAAATGAGAGTCTAAGATTTCTTCGACACTAGTCCAACGATAAAAAGGCAGACGAAAACGGAGTTCAGATGAAGGAGTTATGAATTTCGAACAAAGTTTTCCTGTCCCGGCCTACTAAAGATAATATATAATTAATATACTTATAATATATTAAAACTAAGGTCAAAATTATCCAATGGAGTCTAAACGAGAGTTGTAGAGCATAATCTCACCTTCACGTCGATATAAAGAACGTCGAAAACGAAGTTCGTATGCAAAAGTTATGAATTTCTGAAGTTCGGGGCGTGAAACCCCAAAACTATCAGAGACCACGATGTAGCAAGCAGTGTCACGACGTGCAAAGCCTTGTGACACCTCCGGGAGTCCCCCATATGCAACTTGAGATGACGCATGCAGTGACGACCAAGCCCACGACGTTGAAAAATGTTCCACGACGTGACAAGGGCTAGTTTTTCCCGATAAATAGATTTGAAGGGCCAGCCGAGTTTGGTTGCTCATTCTCTCATCTCTCACCCATATTGCCTCGATTTACATGCAAAGAAGTACCCCCAAAGCCCCGGTATCACCCCGAGACTGAAGCAAGTACCGAAGCCCGAAGATCCAGAGGATAAAAGAGTTTCCGAGCCGAAGCTCTATCCGCGAGAAACCCGGTGTGTGAAGTAATCTCGGTTTCACCGAACAATATCTACTCTTAGAGCCGTAGTGTTGTCCGATCATCTTCTGATTAAGTGAGTGTATAATCACTTTCATCTTACACATAGATATGAAATATTTTATAAAATACGTGCTATGTGTATATATATTGTTGTTTATACGTGTGAGTGTATAACTACTTTCTTCTAACACATAAATATAAAGTATTAGCTATGAAATACGTGCTATGTGTTATATATTATTTGTCTATTTGAAATGGACATGGAATTGATGTTTTATACAAATGTTAAATGATTTAAACTGTGTAAGTATTTATATCTACAAAGATGTTGGGTAGAACAAGGGTAGATGGGATAGTTGGTGACTATGGAGTTAGCGCCTACCCTTAGATAAACCTTGGTGACTATGGACTTAGTGCCTATCGAGTGAACCTTAGTGACGATGTGACTTCGTGCCTATTGAGTAAACCCTGGTGACTATGGAGTTTGCGCCTATTGTTAAGTAAACCTTGGTGACTATGGATTTAGCGCCTATTGTATAAACCTTGGTTACTATGGAGTTAACGCCTATTAGATAAATCCTGGTGACTATGGAGTTAGGGCCTATTGTATAAACCTTGGTGACTATGGAGTTAGCGCCTACTACTAAGTGAACCTTGGTGACTATGGAGTTAGCGCCTGATAGCTATGGATTTAGTACTTGAGAGATAAATGTTGATAACTATGGACTTAGTACATGATAGATAAACTTTGGCAGCAATGGACTTTGTGCCGATTCCCTAGGTAAATCCTTAAGAACGAATGAATAAAGGATAGTTGATTCTTAGGTTAAAACCTTAAGAAATAAAGAAGATAATGGGGATGGGTAATTAGGTTGATTGTTTGATAATTGAATATAATAAATGTATTATTGTGGGTTGAAAACCCTATATGCTCACCAGGCTCCCAAGCCTGACCCACTCAGTTTTCTTTGCATTACATGTAATGGCACAAGAGTATAAGTTGGTGGACTTGATGAGAGATTTTGGATTATAGATCAGTAGTTATAAATAACTGCTGTAAGGTCTATTTTATATTGTTTATGCTTATGGTCTATATCGGAACATGACATCTTGAGGTTTTATTATTTAATGAAAATACAGTCTCTTTGAGAAACGTTTTGATAAATTTTATCATATTTTGTTTTGGGAACAAATTCCGCAACCATTTTCTTTAAACGATCACTCTGATTTATAAAACAAAGCATAAATAAATTGGTGTTTTCTTGCCGAGAAATTGGGGATGTCACATCTGATCAGTTCGGAAGGAGTACACGTGGACCCTTCCAAAATAAAGGAAATTGAGAATTGGTCAGCACCCAAAACACCTACAAAAATCTGACAATTCTTAGGTCTTGTTGGCTACTATCACAGATTTATCCAGAATTTCTCCCAAGTTGCTAAGCCACTTACACAAAAGGGTGTAACTTTTAGCTGGGGAGAGAAATAAAAAACAACGTTCTAAACGCTGAAGCAAGCCTTGTTTTGTGAACTGATCTTGTCTCTACCTGAAGGGACAGAGGACTTTGTAGTGTACTGTGATGCTTCCAACCAAGGGCTTGGATGTGTTCTTATGCAACGAGGAAATGTTATATCCTACGCCTCGAGACAGCTAAATACACATGAGGTCAACTAGACAACGCACGACCTTGAGCTGGGAGTAGTGATATTTTCTTTGAAGATCTTGAGACATTACTTATATGGAACGAAATGCACAATATTGACGGACCAAAAAAGTCTTCAGCATATCTTCGACCAGAAAGAGCTGAACATGAGACAAAAACGATGGATAGAGCTACTAAATGATTATGAATGCGAGATTCATCATCACCTTAGTAAATCCAATGTAGTAGCTGACGCCCTTAGCATAAAAGAATACTCAATACGCCAAGTAAAGTCATTGACCATGACAATCCATTCACATATGACCACACAGATCAAAGAGGCTCAACTCGAGGCCTTGAAATCTAAAAACATGACAGGTAAAACCTTGAGAGGAATGGATAAGAACTTTGAAATTAGAGATGATGGAGTATATTATTTCATGTATTGGATCCGGACACCAAAGTTCAGTGGTTACAGAGACGTGGTTATAAATGAAGCACACAAAACCCGATACTCCATTCATCCAGGTTCATACAAGATGTATGTTGGGCTTAGAAGATTGCGTCTTTTGGGCTCGTTTGTTTATAATATTTTGTATTACGGTTTGGGCCTGTCCAACCGTGTGTCTTTTATGCTTTGTATATAAGCTTATGCTTGCATGCATATTAGGTTAAGGTTTTAGAGATCTGAGAATACGATATTTTCCAGACGACTAAAGGTTTCTTTGATTATACTTGTAACCTTCCAATCCTCTACAGTTGATGTTCTTAATCGAGCTCTTCTGAGGATTTTGTTTTAATCATTCGACACGTTTGATTCATTCTTGTTCTATAATTTTACTGTGTTTATATCGTCATTGTTTTCATAACTTGTTCAAGATCTTATCGATCTTCATAGATTAAAAGAAACTTTAATCTCATCAATTGGTATCAGAGCAGGAGGCTGTGTAATTGATACACATCATTTCTGTGAAAAAGATTTTCATTAGGGTTTTTCCGCAATCATCAATATTTATTGAGCCGTCATCTCTTTATTGACGTATCTTGATATTTATTATTTTGCCCTAATCTGCTTTATTACAAGTCTGATCTTTGAACATGTTTTTACGATCATAATGGACGCGACACAATCAAACGTTATTAATATTTCAAACAGCATTGGTTCGACGACAAGGATTCCGATCTTATACACCAACGATTATGAAGTATGGGCACATCATTTTGAAGACTACGTTATTGGGTCGGAGGAAAATGGGTATTTGATTTGGGAAGCCATCACAAACGGACCGTTCTCTCATTCTGCAACGTCCAGAATCATTAAAACTCAAAAAGAATACAATGATCTGCTCAAGGACGTGAAAGACATTGCACAAGATGAAAAGGACAAGTTCCAATGCAATATCAAAGCACTAAGATTGATCCGGTTCGCCCTTCAGTCCGATACATTCAGATTGGTTAGCTCATGCACGACGGCGAAGGATGTTTGGGACAGACTTCGTGAACTGTACTCTACAGACGAAGATCTCGAACATTATATTCAAACTCTGCTTCTATCTGAGTTTGGTGAATTCAGACAAGGGGCTGAAGAATCTGTGACCCAGACGTTCGATCGCTTCAATCATCTTCTCAGCAAGATGATCAAACATGATATCGAAAGGAAGCTCATCAAACAGAAGGTTACATTCCTGAATGGTCTAAGGTCTGAGTGGAGAGCAGTAGTTTCCACGGTTAAAGCCCATGAGCAATTTAAATCATACTCTTTGGCGAAACTGGTGGGAATTCTCAAGTCTCAAGAGAAAAACGTGGTGCAAGAGAAGAATGGCGTTTCCAGTCTCGGTTCGTTGGCTCTCTTGTCAAAAAGTAAAGCCGTTATGGAGGATGAAGACCTCAGCCTTGAAGAATATGATCTCACATCAGAAGATTATGCCTTGATGGTATCCAATCCCAAAAGGTTCATAAAGAAGAAGTTTCCCAGCAACAAAAACCGAAACTGGCAGGGAAGTTACAGCTCTGAAAAGGTGGTTAATGAACCGAAAGTTGAGGAGCACAAGAAGGAACCGAAGGTTGACGGCGACTCTAGAGTGAGCTGTTTCTACTGTGGTGGGAAAAATCATTATGCTAAGGACTGTGTCCTCAAGAAAATGGCTGAGAAAGATGATGTGAACGATGAGGAAGCTGTGTTGCAGAAAAGGCTAGATGAGTTGAGAAAGAAGAAGTCTGCTGCTAACCCGCCTAGTAATGCTCTTATTGTGCAGGGTTCTGTTCCAGGTGATGAGTTTGGTAGCACGGAAGTTTGGTCTACCGACTCAGAAGACGAGGAAGTGAGGCAGCCTACTCATGGAAATGCGTTCGTGTCTAAGGAAGAAGGCAGTGGTGGTAAATGCCTTATGGTTTCTGACGTATCTCAATTGAGGGGATACAACACCGATGGAGGCAATGATGGACAGAATGCAAAGGAGGACATGTGCTTCACAGCCAAACCACTCAGCCATCAGTTCAATGAGCTTGATGAACTGATAAAGAAGGTACAATCTGTTTTTATTTCATGTAAAGTACCATCATCCTCTTATGAGAAAGAACTAAAAAGTGTCAATACAAGAATATCTCATCTAGATAGTAGCTTAACTCAAACTCAGGTCACAAATTCTAACCTAACTGATCAATTGAGCAGGGCAGCATCAAAGAGTGAGGAGCGGAGAATGTGGATAGAGTTGAAGGAATCAGAATTAGTCAAAGTTAAAGATGAAAACATTTATTTGCAAAGAGACAATTTGAAATTGTTAAAACAACGAAATGTTTTTTGTTTAATTGCTAAACGTCTGTATTCTAATATTACTCAGCTTCACTTGGATTGTGAAATACGCCAAAGGATTCACCGCATGATCTTGCCCTTCCTAGAATTTAAGGAAGATGAAATCGATGCCGAAGCCTATAATTGTGAAAGTGTGATATCGTCTGATGACATAAATCCCACCTACATGTATGGACTGGACAAAATTGAGTCCTTCATTAAATCTAAAGACCACAAGCTCATGCTTAAAAATCTTTTGGATGAAAATGACAGACTTAAACTGAGGACCGAAACCATGCAAAAATTTGACTCTTTAAACGCCAACGTAAGCTCAGAAAACAAAATTGATGTTGAAAATGCATCTGAGCTTAACGAGGACGACAATATGAGTGAAATTTCTGTAGAGGACACGGTTGACTGCTCAGAATTTATTAAAACCAAGCCAGAAAATCACAAGAATCTAATTTCTGAAAATTCTGTAGAATTCGCTCGGTTGTCCCATCAAAAGTCCCCGAAATTAGTTGAGAAAGTTGTTGTCTATCAAAAGGTCAGGACTACTCCAAATCAAGTATACAAGGTAACAGGAGTAACCGAACATCAAACAGCTGAAGTTGAAGCTATTATAAACGAAGACAATGCTGATGGCTGTGATGAATACTTCTGGGAAGCTCCCATTAATAATGCAAACGAAACCATTGGTTTATCTGAAAGAACTTCCTGGAAGAGCAAAGGAAGATACATACCCGAACCATTGAATAAGCCAAATAACTTCAATGAGCCGAGCACTAGTGGTACAAAAGACACTCCTCAGAAGGATGTTCACTCACCAAAAGCAGACATTCCTAAGGCTCCTTCAGCTCAAAGTAACTCTACCGCAGTTCAAATGGAACCGGTCAAGGATTCAGCAAAATCGAAAGCAAATGTTCATCATCAACCTTCTCAGATGCGGAACAGGAAGATAGAAAGGAATAACAGATACCGGAAGAACCTTTCTGAGAGGAAACAATTCTGGCGTTCCCAGAATGCATACTTCACTCATCAAGACAAGAATCTAAAGTATGAAAACATTCCTGCTGGAAAAGTTGAAAGTCACAAAAACCAAAATTCAAGGTTCGGTTCACAAGAAGGTATCAATCGAAAGTCAAGGTTCGGTTCACAAGAAGATATCAACCGAAAGTCAGGTTTCAGTTCACAGGAAGAAACCAACCGAAAGTCAAGTTTTGGTTCACAAGAAGACATCAACCGAAAGCCAAGATTCGGTTTACAAAAGGATAACAACCGAAGGCAGATGTTCGGTTCCAAAGGTAGCTCCAACCGAACGCAAAGGTTCGGTTCTGAAGACAAAAGAGTGCAAAACTCTAAGGTTGGTCCTTCCAATGATCAAAAACAAAAGGGTCACCTAGAGTCTCCTTCTAATTCTAATTCATCTCATTCTTCTAATTCTTCTTCACCCTCTGTTTCATATCGATCTTGTTCTAAATCTCACTCATCAACTGAGCAAAAGTGGAAGCAGAAAGTCAATAAATCCACAACAGAGACCGAATCTAACTCTACTAATCTTAACAAAATAAAAGTTTACACCATTAAAAGGAAAGATAAAACAACTCTCGTAAAAAGAACTTATCTTGTTGATATCTCTCTCAGTGCTCCTGTTTCAAAGCAAAGCTCACGTGGACCCAAGAAACTTTGGGTTCCTAAATTTGTCTAAATTTTGCAGGTTATAAGTGATGAGCAGTTCGACGAAGAATGGTACATCCGGTTTAGACAGACAATTCTTTCAATCACCAAGTGTCTGTTTAGTACCGTGAAGAAGGTACCAGTCTCGGCTGCTGGCCCAAGTAATAAATAAAGATCTCGCTCCAAATTGACGCAAAGGGGGAGATTGTTGGGCTTAGAAGATTGCGTCTTTTGGGCTCGTTTGTTTATAATATTTTGTATTACGGTTTGGGCCTGTCCAACCGTGTGTCTTTTATGCTTTGTATATAAGCTTATGCTTGCATGCATATTAGGTTAAGGTTTTAGAGATCTGAGAATACGATATTTTCCAGACGACTAAAGGTTTCTTTGATTATACTTGTAACCTTCCAATCCTCTACAGTTGATGTTCTTAATCGAGCTCTTCTGAGGATTTTGTTTTAATCATTCGACACGTTTGATTCATTCTTGTTCTATAATTTTACTGTGTTTATATCGTCATTGTTTTCATAACTTGTTCAAGATCTTATCGATCTTCATAGATTAAAAGAAACTTTAATCTCATCAATGTATATGGACCTTAATAAACTTTACTGGTGGCATAACATGAAGGCCGAGATTGCTACTTTTGTGAGCAAATGCCTTACTTTTGCCAAAGTCAAGGTAAAGTACCAGAAACCTTCAAGTTTATTTCAACAACCTGAAATCCCTAAATGGAAGTGGGAGCGGATTACAATGCATTTCATAACTAAGTTACCCAAGACATTGGGTGGTTATGATACTATTTGGGTAATCGTCGATAGATTAACCAAATCCACACACTTCCTACCAATAAAAGAAACCGACAAGATGGAGAAGCTAACAAGAAATTACCTCAAAGAGATTGTTGGATTGCACGGTGTGCCAATATCTATTATCTTAGACCGAGATAGCAGATTCACCTCTCCTTTCTGGCAGTCTGTACAAAAATCTCTAGGAACTAGGCAGGAGATGAGTACAGCCTACCATCCACAAACTGAAGAACAAAGTAAGAGGACGATTCAAACTCTAGAAGATATGTTGCGAGCCTACGTGATAGACTTTGGAAAAGCATGGGATACTCATTTACCCCTTGTCGGGTTCTCTTACAACAACAATTATCACATTAGTATAAATGTTGCTCCATTCGAAGCCCTCTATGGTCGTAAGTTCAGATCACCACTGTGTTGGGCTAAAATGGGTTATACACAACTAGCTAGAGGTCAAGTCCCTGACAGTACTCTCACAGGTCCGGAAATCATTCGAGAAACCACGAAGAAGATCATACAAATCCGGGAGCGACTAAAACTTCCAGAGTAAACAGAAAAGCTACGCTGACAAAAGGAGAAAACCCCTGGAATTCCATATTGGTGACCGCATATTACTAAAGTTCTCACCCTGGAAGGGCATGATACGCTATGGAAAATGTGGAAAACTGAATCCAAGGTACATATGACCATTCGAGATTCTTGCTAGAATCAGTCCAGTAACATACAAACTCCGACTACCTCAAGAACTAAGTAACATACACCCTACCTTCCACATCTCTCACTTGAAAAAGTGCCTGTCTGACGAGACACTTGTTATCCCACTCGACAAGATCGAGGTAAACGAGAGCCTCAACTTCGTGGAAGAACCAGTAGAAATCCTAGACAGGGAAGTTAAAAAAAAACTAAAAGAATTTGTATCCCGATAGTGAAGGTTCGCTGGAACGCAAAACGGGGATCTGGATTCATTGGGGAGCAGGAGGATCAAATACAACAGAAGTATCCACATCTGTTTCCCTAGTCTTTCTATCATGCTATAGTCCTAATTTCGGGACGAAATTCTCTCTAACGGGAGGATAATGTAACATTCTGTCATTTTGTATTTGTAAAGTCAACCAACATCAAACTTGGGTCAACTAAAGTCCTCTTTATTTGTTTGGTTTTTATTAAGATTGGAATAATAACATTTTCTTGTTAAAAATCCTTAACATATTTTCGGTTGAATTTAGAAGAGAAATGCTTAAAACGGAGAAACTTTCACACTATCCTTCTCTTCTTTTCTCTTCGGACCGTGAATGAGGCCGTGATCAGGCATTAGGCTGTGAATGCATCTGACCTTATCACTTTGGGAATCAACCCTTATCTCCTCGGAAACCAAACCTTATCTTTTTGAATCACGAGCTCGGCCGCAAATCGCCTTTGGGTCGTGATCGCTTCGGACCGCAAACGAGGTTCACGGCTATGAACCCCTTGGACTGTGAACTCTGTCATATATATATATATATATATATATATATATATATATATATATATATATATATATATATATATATATATATGATTCAGCTGATTTTTAGCTCATTTCTTCACTTTCAATCGAGATTTCAACCTTTTTCTCATAAGTATCATCAATCAAGAACACGAAGAACATCCCCTCTCCTCAAGAACATGCTAAGATTCATCCTTTCTTATCATATTTAACGATAATCACTAGTTCTTCATAAGATCTAACAGGTTTCAATTCTTGATCTTGTTATCATTCCAAGAGCATCCTTCAATCTTCTTATTCTAGATTGAAACTCGTTAAATCCACTAGTTTTCACGAAGAACAACCACCTGAAAACCTTTGAATCTCCTTAGAAAATTGCTTAAAATCACCAAGTGTTCTTTATTCATCAAGCACACAGGGTCGTGAACACCAGCAGGGCCATGAGCCCTCCTGTCCGTGAACCCATTGCAACCTCCATTTTAGCTTATAACACTCCTATTTCTAAGTTATACTTACAAATAAGCCCGGTTTCCAATCATTACTATGATTATATTTGCTAATTGGTTGCATATATGCTATACAAATTAGTATATAGAACTAGTTTTGCTACATGATTTCACTTGTGGAAATAAACATCCTATATCAATTCATCATTTGAACCACTCTCAAAAGGTGAGTTCATACCCCCGTACTTTCATAGTTATTACAGTTTTAAGGGGGAATACAAGTCTAACACAAGGAATTTGTGTTGCAAACAAATGGTTTCAAAGAATATTACAAAATGGATTTCAATTATGTTCAAATCAAATGGTTTCAAATTGTGTTAAAATGACATTATGTCATCGAAAGTAATTCAAAATGTTAAACTCTTTAAAATGTTTTATAAACTTATATTTTACCCAAAAATCGTATACATACATACATATATATATACATATATATATATATATATATATATATATATATATATATATATATATATATATGTATATAAGATTTAAAGGGCTTAGGACTGATAACCCGCTTTATTTCCTTTTCCTTGTTTGGATGGGGACTTAGGGTATCGGTTATTTGTCCGAATGTCGTTTAAATTTTAGTTATATACAATTGTATATGTATATAAATATAAAGGTTATTTCATTCAGTTTCAGTACCCTTTGTAACTTGCTAAGCAAGGGGTTGCATTCATGAACAGTTAGTATTAATACATAACGTACATATAAATTATAATAGGTAAAATTTATGATTCAAGAACACTAACACACGATTCAAGTATACAAGAGTAAATTGGTTTACAATAACAAGGGTTTGATTCAAAACTACACAAGTGTGAACAGTTTGCAATGTATTTCAAGTATATTAAACAAGGAACTTACTATCAATCATTTATTTCAGAATGATTGGGTTTTCATTACTATTATACACGTAACGTCTACATGCTTTTTATGAGTCAATAAATTCGGGTTGTTTATTCGTTTAAACAACACAGTTAAAGTCCTGTTATTATAACCAAAATCTCCAGTCGGCGATCGAAACAAGTTGTGCATAGATCTATATAGGATTGATAACCCCACACTCAAACTGCTAGCTACAGCCAGGCATAGAAGCCTATGAGTGACAATTTTTATCAACAGTCCAGACGCCTTCAAAGCGTTATTTCAGGCCATCATTGTCTTAATATGGTTATAATAACTTAGTAAAAAGATATTAACAATACGATTAGTATATAATTAACTGAACATGGGTACATTTTCAAAGTACCAGTTTTAAAAAGATACAATTTATAGTAGTACATTACAGTTTATAATAAAAGCTGGTGGAGCCTGGCACACTAACTTTTACAGGTTTTACAAAGGAATACAAACACAGAACACTATTTTACAAATAGATTATGGGCTTAAAACTACCGTTCATATACAGCAGAAAATATAGGATTTTCTGGAACAGTTTACATATTCAAAGAACAGTAAACAAACTTTCGAACATAAATACTTATGCACTCACTCAAATTTATGTTGATACTCTCTTTTGAAATTACTTGTATTCTTAGGCAATCAATAGACAGGTACTCCTCGAGCTTTTGAGAAGACGGGGCTGTTTTGAGTCATGTCTTTTCTGGTTTGCTATAACTATTTTGGTGCCAATATATAATGATTGAAAACATATATAAACTTACCCTTTTTAATACAATGGTTGTTTGTACTTTGATTACTATAATGCATGTGTTGTGATACTACAAACGAGGTCATCCACCCCCGAACATTTCCGCCGTCTGGTTTGGGGGTGTAACATCAGGCCCTGCCCACACTCTACTGTCTAGGAGATTTGGGCCCCACCCACACTCTGTTGTCTAGTAGATTAAGGCCCCACCCACACTCCATTATCTACGAGATTCGGGCCTCACCTACACTCGATGACTCTGAGATTCGAGACCCGCCCACATTCAGCTAATGAAATGCATACGTGTATCACACAGACAAAAAGTATCTATATCTCTAACAAACAGGCATAAACTATAGAAATACTGTAAGATTCGGGCCCCGCCCCTATTCAACTAATAACATACTCTATCTACTGGTCGGCTTTGGTTCCGTAGTCCCATTCCTACTAAAGCGAAACTCATCTCGTATGATTGACTAATGCAGGTCTGAGTGAGGAATCCCTGTCTGCTGCTCCAACAAATCTCTGGCTATAAACTCCATAATGACACTTAGTTAGAAACTGATAACTATCCTTAGGGTAAAATGACCATTTTACTCCTAGTTAAAGTCAACATCCTGGTCAAGGAAACTTTCTAGGTTAACTAAACTTGCCAAGTCATCCTTGTGACTCGTAGTTCTATAACTCAAAACCCTAGAATCGTGACCCGGCTCGCCGAGTCACCCTATGACTCGTTAAGTTCCCAAGCTGCTTATCAACGCGACTAGTTGAAGTGACTCGCCGAGTCATCCTCAGACTGACCGAGTCCTGGCATAATCAAACAAAGGAAAAAAAATCATCCCACTCGCCGAGTTTCCTAATCAACTCGTCAAGTCCTTTGAACATCATCGGGGTTTCTTCATCGGGCTCGTGGAGTTCCCTTACGAACTCGTTGAGTCCCTTGCAGATCTGACCTAGCTAACTGGTTTCACACTCCAACAGCTCTAAAATATAGATCTAGGTCGTTTCCATGGTCTATTTCTATAAAATTGGAGACTTGATGGCTTTACACACCTCAAATGGACTCAAACTCAAAGTTATGGCAACCTACTTCCATGAACATGACCATGACTTGGACAAAAATGGGTTCAAGACCTCTTTTATGGTTCCAAAAGTTGAATATCACAGGAAAAGGGGGTTTGCTTATGTAACGCCCGTAGATCAGGGCTAGTCAATTTACAGACGATAAGTGTCAAAAATAACTTTTTGATGGAAGATTATTTTGAAGTAATAATCTTAACTAAGTTGTAGTATATGTTACAAGGATTCCGTACATATAAAGAACGCCGAAATCTAAGTTATAACGAAGAAGTTATGACCTGTCAAAGTTTCGCGACAAACCCGACACGACACAGCGCGACGTAAAAAGTGAATTTACGTTAGAGCGATATTTAGCCTTAGCGATCTAAACGAAAGTCGTAGAATATGTTAAACCGTGAGCGTACATAAAAACAAACGTCCAAATCTGACTTCGTATGAGGAAGTTATGATTTTTCTATGTTTCGACTTAGCGGTATGCAGCCCGAATATTCGATTTGAGATCGAGCGGTTTTTAGCCGAAACAATCTAAATGATAATCAAATATCTCGTTAATAGTAGTGAAACGATAAAAAGATAGGCGAAAACGGACGTTAGATGAAGAAGTTATGAATTTATAACAGAGTTTTCCTATCCCGGCCTACCAAAAATAAATAATAAAAATAAAATCAAAATTAGCCGACGGAGTCTAAACGACAGTTGTAGAGCATAGTCTCACCTACGCGGGGATATAAAGAACATCGAAAATGGAGCTCGTATCAGGGAGATATGAATTTTTGAATTTTATTAAATAAATTCGATATTAAATTTAAATATAAATTTCCGATATTATCCAAAGGGGGGGGGGGGGGGGGAGTCAGCAAGCTTATCCAGGTTACGCCCAGCATAATTTGGTGGTTCAGTCCCTATAAATGGGATGCAAAGGCAGCCGAGTTCTTTGCTCATTTCTTCCTTTTCTCTCGCGTTTTTGCATCGCTTTTCGTGCAAGAAATATCCCAAAGCCCCGGTATCATTCCCGAACCCTGAAGCAAGTCTCGAGGCCCTGAAGATCCCGAGAAGTGAAATTCCTGAGCCAAAGCTCTGCCCGTGAGGATCCCGGTTTTTGTGAAGATCTTCCAGATCTACCGAAGAATACTACTTTTACAAGCCGTAGTGTTGTCCGATCATCTTCTGATCAAGTGAGTGTATAGTTACTTTCTTCTAACACATAAATATAAAGTATTAGCTATGAAATACGTGCTATGTGTTATATATATTATTTGTCTATTTGAGATGGGGTTGGAATTGATGTTTTTATACGGGTGTTAAATGATTTAAACTGTATATGTATTTTATATCTACAAATGTGTCGGGTAGAACATGGGTAGATGAAATAGCAACGACTATGAGATGTAGTGCCTATTGAGTAAAGCCTTGGTGATGATGCAACTTCATGCCTATTGAGTAAGCTTTAGTGACGATGCGACTTCGTATCTATTTGATAAACCTTAGTGATGATGTGACTTCGTGCCTATTGAGTAAACCCTGGCGACTATGTGACTTAGTGCCTATTGATAAACCTTGGTGACGATGTGACTTTGTGCCTATTGTACAAACCTTGGTGACTATGGAGTTAGCGCCTGATAGCTATGGATTTAGTATCTGGTAGATAAGCTTTGGCAGCAATGGACTTTGTGCCAATTCCTTAGGTAAATCCGTAGAAATGAATGAATGAAGGATAGTGGATTCTTAGGGTAAACCCTTGAGAAAATAAAGTAGATATAGGGATGGGTATTTGGGTTGATTGTTTGATAATTGAATATAATAAATGTATTATTGTAGGTTGAAAACCCTATACGCTCACCAGGCTCCCAAGTCTGACCCACTCAGTTTTCTTTGCATTACAGGTAATGACACAAGGGTGTAAGTTGGTGGACTTGACGAGAGATTTTGGATTATAGATCAGTAGTTATAAATATCTGTTGTAAGGTCTATTTTATATTGATTATGATTTTGGTCTGTATCGGAACATGACATCCCGAGGTTTTATTATTTAATGAAAGTACATTCTCTTTGAGAAACGTTTTGATAATTTTTTTTTTTTTTTTTGGAACAAATTCTGTAACTCTTTTAATCAAAGGATTAGTTTGATTTTATAAAACAAATCATAAACAAATCGGTCTTTTCTGGCCGTGAAATTAGGGATGTCACAGCTTAGCATACAACCCATGAAGAACAACTTATCCCACTCAAAAGGGTCAAAAAGACCCATGAATCAACATACCAACGATCTAAGCTATGAGTTATCAAGCTAATAGCTTTTTACCTCATAAGGCTGCCAAAAATGAGTGTGCTCCTAAATATTGTTCTCCTTCCACAAGTTTGTTAGCTCCAAGCTCTTCCAACTATCTTCAAGAACACAAAACTCCACTCGAACTCTCAAAGAAGAAGCTCTCAAATGAATTAAGGTTTCAGGAAGATAGGGAGGCTGGTAAGGAAGGCCCAAAGAGGGTTTAAGAAGTTTAAATAGGGTGCAAAACCCCAAAAATAGGGTTTCCTCCTGGTAGTCCTACTCATTGAGTCCATGCTTGGACTCGCCGAGTAGACCCTTAAAACCCCGCGTCTTGCCTCGCATCTACTCGATGAGTTAGGGCTACCAACTCGTCGAGCAGCTCAAAAATAAATACTTAAAAGAGTTTAATTGCGTACCGGGAATGGGGTGTTACATGTAGGCAGGGTGGGTGACTAATGTGGGTAGGTGGTAGTGTTAAGTAGGTAAGAGTGGGGTGGGTGGATGTGTTGACAAAATTTTGATAATAAACGTTGTGCACCAGTGTAAAAGAAAGAAGAAAAGAAAACTTGCAAGGATTAATTCGTTGATTCTCGTGTTAATATGCATGAAGCACAAAACAAAAATAAACTTAATGTGATTTTTATTGAATTAAACAAATTAGACTTAGACATATTTATACTAAAAAAACAATCATGTTCCAATACCAAAACTAAAAGCAACGTATGTATCAAGTTATCCTAAAATACCTTATTTAAACTAGATATATAAACAAATACTATAATAAGGAAATTTTCCTATTAACCGATTAATCCAACAATCACCACCGTAATCGATTCATTATACCACCCGTTCATAATAGAGTCGGTTCCTCTTCACGTAGATTTGCCACTTGTTTCACCTATTTAGGACACTTTTTCCTATAGTGACCAAAATCACCACATATGTAACATTTAATGTGATTTTTATCCCGGACACGTTCATTACCATCTCGACTCCGCCCGAACCCCCAACCTCTTCCATGGCCATATCCGACGTCATCCCGATTTGAACGTCTATTGCCACAATACTTACAAACATATGATTTTTCCTCACTGGTCAACAACAACCTACCTTGAGTGTCCTCCACTTTCTTGGTTTCTCTTATACGCTCCTCGTATGCCTTCAATCTACCAACCGCTTCATCAAATAACATTCAATCCAACTCGAAACGTTGATCTATTGACGCCACAATTTGGAGAAACAACTTAGAAATTGAATCAAGTAAACTTTTCAAAAAATCAACTTCTTCAAGCTTATAACAGCCCAAAAAGAGTGATAAAATATTTCATTGAAATACTATCAATTCATTCCTTGGTTGTTTCAAAATGTAACACCAAATATAATCTCAAAAACATTAGAGTACAATTATTCAAAATGCAGAACTCATGAGGGGAAGATGTTGTGCCATCACGTCGGGCCCTTCCCTTTCGTATCAGAAGTACCTGAAACCATAAACATAAACTGTAAGAATAAAGCTTAGTGAGTTTCCCAAAGTACCACATACCAAAATATACAATTGGTCTTAACCCTAGGGTATAATCCAACCTCATATACAACATATGGGCCCCACCATGGGGTATATTTCAACCCGATCATCAGATATGGGTCCCGCCCTGGGGTATCTTTCAACTAGAACATACGATAATGGGCCCGCCGCGAGGTCTATTTCAACCCAAACATACAATAATGGGCCCCGCCCTAGGGTCTATTTCAACCCATCATACAAACACATATAAGCCACATAGCAACAATCATCCTAAATAACACAATAATGGGCCAACATTGGTGCCTTCGACCCATGGATACAGTGAGAAGACTCACCTCACATACAAATGAGAAATTGAAACAACACGCTGCTCCAAAATCAACTATACCAGTTACTTATATATATATATATATATATATATATATATATATATATATATATATATATATATATATACAGTGACCAAAACTCAAAATACATTTCAAAATACCCAAAATACCCCTAGATCAACTTTCATCAAAATCAAGGACAAAGTCAACTGAGTCAACCGGGTCAACTCGGTGAGTATGTTGGGCGTCCTCAACATGTACGCGGGGCGTACTACTTGCTTTACAAAAATCAAGGGGCTGACCACGTATGTGCAGCATACCCTTTGGTATGCCCAGCGTATGCGGCTGCCACCCACTCAACCTATTAAGAGCTTAAACCTTAAGCACTTTCGTCCAAAATCCAGATGTAACCCCTAAAATGTGTTCTTAACCATAAAGTTTCCAACTTTATGGTTTTTCAAGGCTATTAAGACCTTAACATGAAAAACCTAGCTTCTTGACCCATTAAGACAATCTAGATCATGCATGGAAAGAAACTAATATCCAAGATCACATTTTTAAGATGTATCACACCCTAAAGCATCTGAAAGGACGACTCAAAGGTCATGGGGTTGCCATACTTACAATGATCAATATTGGGACAAAAAGGTGCCAACTTTAATCTAGATCTAGATCTTAGTGAAATATTCATCAAGGTTGAAGCTTGATACCTCCAGAAAATGCACAAGAGAGAGTAGTTTTGGATCCAAAGTCTTGACTGAAAGCACCACAACTTCAAGGTTCCTCGTTCACTACAAAGAGCACCAAAGTGTCACCAAAAAGAATCTCCATACTTCAAAACACACTCACACACTTTACAGTTTCGAGATAGGGATGAAGGTTAGAGTTTAGGAAGGGTATGGGACTATAATGATGCTAAAAGGGGGTCCAAAACTAGGGATGAGCGTTGAAACCGGAACGGAACCGGAATCGATAGTACGATAGTATAAGAACCGGTAACCGGACCGCCGGTTCCAATACCAGTTCCAGTTCCGGTTCCGGTCCCGGTTTTCCGGTCATTTTTCCAAACAAGAACCGGTTAAAATTTAGGTGGAACTAATGACTTTTTCGGTTAAAAATTAGTTACAACTAGTTTAGATACAATTCATAATACTTACATGTTGTTAAGATGGTTTCTAAAAGAACATAATATTCAATAATCAAGTTTAAATAAAAAACATAATATTTAATAATCAACTTTAAAAATAAAAAAAAATAAAAAAAATAAAAAATAAAAAAACATAGTCGTGTTCAAAAAACAAACTCGCCCCCACATATCAATTTTAATACAATTCAACTAATCAAGTTTAAACCAAAATAATTCTTTCTTACTATCATCTACTTCTCCATTGGTCTCTTTCCCATTGCTTTGTCATTGTGTAAAGCTTCCTCAATCTCTATATAAAACACAAAACAAAAATGTTGTTAGCATTTACTAAAATGTAAAAGTCGTATAAAAATATAACAAGGATTGAAAGTACAAAATACCCATAGCTACTTCATCATCATTTAAAATGTCATCAACGTCGTCTATTATACGTTTTCTACTCTTTCTAACCCAATCTTGGGTACACAACAAAGCTTCAACTATCATGTTAGATAAGTTAGCACGATAGTCGGTTAAAACTCTACAACTTGTGCAAAAGGCAGACTTCGATGATACAGTTTAGATCTGTATTGTGACAACCCGAAATTTTCTATTCTGTTCAGTCAAACACTTCATTGATAGTCAAACTCATTCCTGCTATCATTTAGCACAATTTGGAGTCTGTTTGAGCATTCTGAGCCTTATACACTTAAGGTATAAGTGTCGGGGTTTATCTGCTGAAGCTATAGTACAAAGATCAAGCCTAAAACACCATGACCATGAGTTCACAGCCACCACAATGGAGTTTACATCCATAAAATCCATGTTTTCCGTAAACTCACCCTATATATCAAGTGTAGGCCATTTGTTTCATTCCTTTCTTTTCCTTGGCTGATTCTCTTTCAAATCCTCTCAACTATCATCCTCATCTTCACCTTAGATCTTCAAAACTAGTAAGTATTCTTCCTTGACTTGTTGATACAACTCTTCACATAACATTCTCTCATGATTCCATCCATGAAAATCATGTTTTCATAGATCTTCAAGCTTCACCAAGAACACACACTAGTGTTCTTGGCTAAAACCGACCAGTTCAAGGTCCTATATCGTAAGCACTCTTGTTCTAACTTGTTGTACACTAGATTAAACATGTTTAGGCCTTAGAAACATCAAGATTTGAGGGTTGGATGAGAGTTTAAGGCCAAGGATCTACCAAGTCCATAAACTCCCTTTTATGGTGCAAAGTTTCCATAATCTCCTTCCTTATGCTTAGAAATAGGATTTGAACCCTCCACCAATGAACTAGGGACATTAAACATCGAGTTAGTGCATCATACCATGAGTTTATGGCCATAAAATCATGGAGAAATGGTCCCCAGGCCGTAAACTCATGTTAAGGTCAATTCTTGGACCTTAAACTCACTTAGCCTCTTGTTTAACCTTAGAACACTTAACCACTTAAGACTCCATACCTTTAAGACTCTAAATAAGACCCTTTAGAGAGTTTACGGCCAAGAGTAAACTCCCCTGGGCCGTAAACTCCATTGAGTGTGGGCCTTGGGCCATAAACTCAAATGCAATTCCTTACACTCCTTTGTTGCAACCCAATGGCCTCCTAACACTTAGACCAAAGTGTTTTCCACGCATTAGGGTGTTTATACTTGTCCAATTAGCGTTATAATCAATAATTGTATATACACACACACACACACACACACATATATATATATATATATGTGTGTGTGTGTCTTTATATGTTATTAGGATCATTGTGTGAGTTCAAGTCTTCACTTGACACCTAGCACTTGTCCGATACTTCCATAAGATCCACTCACTACAGGTGAGTTCATAACCCTTAATTAACCTTTTAAATGTTTTAAAATGCTTTTATGGGGGGAATACAAGTTGAATCATACTAGTTATTATATCAATCACATATGATTAATAACTAGCATTCAAATGGATTTACTACACTTTTAGTTGTTTTATTCAGTATACTACTTCAAAATGATTTCTCAAAACGTCTTTACATACTAAACTCTTTATCAAATTGTATTACACACTATATCATTCCTTTCAAACTCTGTTACAATTGTGTTTCAAACAAAGGATTTCTTATACTTTAAAATGTTCTTATCAAACAAGCTGCTTTCAAATCATTTTATAAACTGATGTCAAGTCAATAAATTCTTATTTATTAAACTTTTCAAAGGTTTTACAAAACTTCTTTTATACTTTTATATTGTCAATTGCATGCCTATATATGTATAGTTATATAAGTAATGTTTAAAGGACTTAGGACTGCTAGCTCGCTTTATTTCCCTTTCCTTGTTTGAATGTGACCTTAGGGTATCGGTTATTTGTCCGAATGTTGTCTAAATATTAGTTATATATTATGTATACATATATAGACATAAAAGTTCTATCAGTCAATTCAGTACCTTTGGGTAGCAAAGGCATACTTTCGGTTATACACGTACATTACTAGTAACTATAATAGGTATAGTTAGGAGATACTACTTACTATTCCAAGTACAAGGAATCAAACAAGAGTCAGTTCATTCATGAGTCTATACAAATATATGACATACTATATGAAGAGATACTATTATAGAGATACTATTACCTAGATACTATTACATACGATACATGACTGACCATTCTACACCCGGCTGTTAGCTACAGTGGAAAAATGCACATCGACGGATGTCTACGGTTGTATTGTTCAGCGAGTTACCACGCCGTGTTTATCCTAGTAAAAAAGGATACGATTTCAATAATTATTTTTTTCCTTATTACCTTTATTTTGTGACACATTCACATAATCGATGAGGTAGACTAGACATTAATAATAATAGCTGTACAAGGGAAAAACCTTCATTTATGCAGAGGTTCAAACCTTCAAAATAGTCGAGTCTTGGTAGAAGACTACATTTTATACTAGTAGAATATATGGGATTTTCTAGGGTTTTTATACTTATATGAACTTTTCTTCAAAATTTACAAGTCTTTTCTTCATAGTTTTACAAATCAAAGACACTAAAATACTTATGAATTCACCAGCTTTATGCTGATACTTGCTTACAAAATAACTTGTATTCTCATGTCACCAGTAGACAGGTACGATGACCAGGTTTTGTGAAGACGGAGCAGTCAAGACTCATCTTTTATTTCGATTATTCATTATGTTGTTTTATTCAATGAAATAACACACTTGTATTTAAAATTATACTATTAATGCAATGGATGATGTTGTTACTTGTTTACTACTTTGCATTGTTGTGATACTTTACATGAAATCCTCCACCCCAGAACATTTCCGCTGTTCTTGGTTTTGGGGTGTGACATGTATCCCCAAAATATCTATTAAAAAATAAATTATTGTTAAATGTAACATAATTTGTTATTAAAAGAAATATGAAATATTAAAAAAAGTCAATACCTTTTGCCATTCGAGCAACTATCGGGAATCTTAACCCGTTAAGTTTCCACCAACTTAGAATATCAAAACTTTTGTTATACGTAACTCGGGGATCTTTCAAATATATAATTAATTCATATTCCAACGCATCCGAGTTGTCACCTCCACTATTAAGGAAGTTGCCAAAAAAATCGTTATCATCATCACAATCAACGACTTGTTAAGAACTTTGTTGTTGAGAAGACCCACTCATGTCGTATTTTTCCACGTAGGTCTTAAAAACTTTCTCAATCTTCCTCTCGACATCATAAAGCATTCATATGCTTTCAATTCTATCTCTGATTTTGATAACTTTTCATCCTTGGAACCAATCATTTCCTTAAAAATATACAACAATAATTGAGACTTCATTGTAGGATCTAGCAAGATCGCAAAGTAAACATAATCACTCATCTTTGCAAAGTCGCCCCAATATTTGTCGTATTTGTCCTTCATGTCGGGTATCAAATGAACAAAGTTGACTTTCATTGACCATTTTTTAAGATGTAGGTTCACATCTAAGACTTCCCAGATTAATCGATGGACTAAGGGTTTTGTTGAATCCGAAACGTTCTCCGTTTTCGTCTTAAACTTTTCACGGAAATCCACAATCTCTTTTATCACCTCGAAGTCCATACGATCCATTACTCTTTGTTTATCCTTCTCATATGATTTTTCTATCAAAATCCAAAAATAAAAACCAATTAAACTTTCATATATATAAATAAATGAAAAAAAATGCTGCATTGATATGTTGTCTTTCCAGGATTGTATCTAATTCAATATTTAACCAAAATATGATTTGTAAAAGTCTAAACTGAAGTATAAACACTAAGCTACATGTTGAAAAAAAATCGAGTGATTCTGACTTCATATGAGTGAGTTATGCTATTTTAAATACCGGGACACAATAATAAAATGTGTTGAAACACAAAAAATGTTGCATTGATATGCTATCTTTTCAGGCTTGTATCTAATTCAATATTTAACCAAAATATGATTTGTAAAATTCTAAACTGAAGTATAAACACTCAACTGCATGTTGAAAAAAAATTAAGTGATTCTGACTTCATATGAGTGAGTTATGCTATTTTAAAAACCGGGACACAAAAATAAAATGTGTTGAAACAGAAAAAAGGTTGCATTGATATGCTATCTTTCCAGGCTTGTATCTAATTCAATTTTTAACCAAAATATGATTTGTAAAAGTCTAAACTGAAGTATAAACACTAAGATACATGTTAGGAAAAAAATCAAGTGATTCCGACTTCATATGAGTGAGTTATGCTATTTTAAAAACCGGGACACAATAATAAAATGTGTTGAAACAAAATAAGAAAAGTAATACCTTTGATGCCAAATTCCACAAAAGCTTCCCATAACTCGTAGACAGTTTTCAACAACTCGAATTTCGAGTTCCATCGGGTTGGAGAGTCGCCACACAAAATTTTCTTTGTTTCCAAACGCACATCTTTGATGGCTTTTTTAAACTTCTTAATCATTTGTGTTGAACCTCTAATATACTTCGCCGCCTTTTGTACACATTCCACATGACAGTTATGGTATTTTAACCAAACCTTCACGACAAGGTTTAGGATGTGAGCCATAAACCATATGTGAAATGTTTTCCACCATCGTAAATTGTGGGAAACATTTTAACCAAAAATTCGATTGTCGTGTCATTACACATGGCATTATCGACGGTCATTGACATAATATTTTTCATACCCCACTGATGTATGCATGCTACTTGTCACACCCCCGAACCAAACGGCGGAAACGTTCGAGGGCTATTGTGACTCAATTGAATACCATCACAATGATTATACATGAATCGTAACATCATTCATCACCAAGCATTGAAATAGTACAACTGTTATTGTTTACACTCAGTACATTGTTTGAACATTACATTTCCAATACTTAAGCCGTACGATACTAATTTAAACAAAACACCAAGACATCACTGGATACCTATTCTTCGATTTACCTGTTACCTGAGAATACAAGTATTTTAAAAACGTCAACATATGAAATGTTGGTGAGTTCATAAGTCATGTTTGAAAGATAATGATTTTTGTAAAGTTTGAAAACCCAGAAAATCCGATATTTTCTGAAACAAGTATTGTATATAAGAAAAAGTGTGGAGATCCATAGTATGCTTGTTGATTTTTGTAAGCGTGTATAATTGTTAAACCTTGTATACATCACATAGTTAAAAGTGTTGATTTCCCGGGAAAACCCAATGTTTTCCCAATACATAGAGTTACATATCTTATTTATTATTATACCGATACGACGATTGTTTCCGATAATTCCAGGTGACATTGGATTAATTATGGGTTGTGAGTCGTTATAATCACGCATTAATAAAAATGACTAGTTTATAACTACCAATTACAAACGATCCTTTTGGCGTCGTCCGTAAGACTCACTTAATCCAACCACCCTGACTTCTCATAGCCCCACACCCGAGGAGAAAAGAGGGTACGAAGCCCTCGTTAATTCCATAAGTCGTTCAAGGCTATCGTGAATGCAAAAGGCACTTGGCCCGACTCGCACTTGACTTCTCGACTTTGCTAGCAGTACTAATGGACCCTTGGGGCCCAACAGCACAATAAAGCTATTGAAAGTCCTTTTACATGGAATTAGGTCATAGAAGCCAAATAACATGTAAGCGCGTTCCCTTCGGGCCTAAAGATCATGTCATTGTGCTAGCTAGGCCCAACAAGCACGATTTGAAACTTTCAAGCCCAAAGATTGTGTATTGAATTCTCAAAAATTTCGCGTTTTTATTGAAGTACTAATGTTTGTTGATTTTTGTTTTGTAATTGATTCGAGACCGAATCAAATCGTTTGGTAACGAAATTGGTGTTGAATGTGTATTTGCAATTACGTTTCGCCGGTAGTCGTAGTGCTCTTATTTTATGTAATGGGATTTATTTGTTTATATGTAAAAGTTTACCTTTTTGTGACCCTACTTGGATAAAATATACACTTTTAACCCTTTATATAAAAGAATTTCCATTTTAGTCCATACCATTTTTCTTGACACTTTAGCATCAAAACTTATTGAAAAAGACATTTTCAGGCAAGATTTACTTAATAAACATCTTAAGTCCTTCAAAATGAGGTTTTCTTGGTTGGAACCCCCATTTTCGCAATCTTTACAGTTTTGGCCCAAAATGGAAAAAAATTTCATTTTTGATCCCTTTTGAATTTGAAAAGCATTTTTGACCTTAAAAATAGTTTCAATACACTTGTAGTCCCCTGTTTTACGGAAACTTCCATTTTCAGCCCCTATATTTCGAAATTTTCGCAATTTGGGCTTATTGGGCCGAAAAGCCAATTTTTAGCCCATTATGTTTAAAATTCACATTTTAAGCCCCTCCAAAGTGTTTTTATTCAGAAAAATTATCTTTAAAACTGTTTGGACTTGTTACAACCTCCATAAATTATCTTTTGTCGTTTTGGGCCCCTTAGTTTTGTATTTTTGACATTTTGAGTCCAAAAATGGGTTTTAAGTCCAAAAATGTTCATTGTAGCCAACTAAACTCTTATTCTAGACTTGATTAGTGTGAAATGGTATAAGTTATACTTATTTCATTCCTCATATTGTATTTCTTGGTTTTTAGGTTCTTTTGGCTAACATAAACATCACAAATCACATAAAATCATACATATAAGCATAAAAATCACACAAGGCATACATTTACTCATAGATCTACACATTTTCTTGTATTCTCCCCCAAAAAAACTTATAAAAACCGAAAAATAAGGGGTTATGAAGCTCACCTTGGGTGTGTTTTCGGTTTTGGAAGAAAAATGAGAAGAAAGTTCGGCCTTAGCAACCCTCCTTGGAAGATCTCGAACTTAGATGCTTCTAAGGTGCTAAATCATAAGTTTGAATGGATTAAGAGGTGATTCTTAAATGGAATGAAATAACTAGCTTATGGATCTAACATCAACTTACCTTAGATGATGTGTTTGTAGGAAAAATCTCCTTGAAGCTTCCTAATTTTTGAAAACTTGGAGAGGAGTGAAGAGAGTTTCTTTTGAGAGAGTTGAGTTAAGTGTGTGTGTGTGTGTGTTTTGGGTTCAGCCGAGAGAAGAAAAGAGAGAGGAGGAGAGAGTGGTGATGGTATTGTTGCATGGAGATATGAGGCCTTAGCATGGGAATCCAAGAGATAATGGTGAGGTGGCTACCAAAAGTCAACCCTTCTTCCCTTGGGTTTGTAGTTCGGGCCGAGAAAGAGGAGAAAAGAGACATAAATTTTGGGCTTTTTGCCCTTAAGCCCACCTTATAGATAATTTAGATGATGTTTGGCTCAATTAAATCAAAGTATAATTTTTATGACCTATTAGGGCTAAATTAGGTTAATTATGGACCAAAATGGTTCACATAATTAATTTATTTCGTTCTAGGCCCAATATGTCCCAAAATATTGAAATAATTGGAAGTGGGTCGAATTAGATCCCATTTAAGAGTTCTAAGCCCAAGATGGTCAAATTTGAAGCTTATTGGTCCATTTGGCCCAATAAGGAAGTCCTAGTCCAAAATGGACTTAAACAAGGACTTCTAGGGTTTCCAATTGCTTATTGACTACTTGAAATGCTTGCATGGGGTGTTTGTTTGAAATTTTATTGTCATAGAGTATGCATCATACATGCTCTTGAGTCTTTGATTCATAATTTGGCTTAATTGTTGTAATCTACAAGGCACAAAACTTTCTAGTTGTGACATCATCCCCACGTTAGAGGGAATTTTGTCCCGAAATTCTTTTGAAAGCTAGATTTGAGAATGCTAGAATAGGTGAGGGTACTTTTGCTTCATTTGGTCTTCGCATTCCCACGTGAATTCTGGCCCACGCTTCGCGTTCCACTGTACTTTCAAGATCGGGATGCGACTTTGCTTAGTACCCTTCACCTGCATGTCCATGATTTCGACTGGTTCTTCGATGAACTAGAGATTCTCGTTGATTTCAATTTCATCAAGGGGAATGACGAGAGTTCCATCTGATAGTCACTTCTTTAGGTTGGAAACATGGAACACGGGGTGTACACTGCTTAGCTCAGCGGGTAGTTGCAGTTTGTACGCCACTGGACCTATTCGGGCAACGATCTCGAAAGGTCCAATGTATCGTGGGTTCAATTTTCCCTGTTTTCTGAAACGAATGTCTCCCTTCCAAGGCAAAACTTTTAACAACACTCGATCCTCGACCTGAAATTCTAAGGGATTTCGTCGTTTATCGGCGTAGCTCTTTTGTCAGTCGCGCGATGCTTGTAGTCGAGCTCTGATTTGAACTATCTTTTCCATGGTTTCACGTATGATCTTCGGTCCCGTTAACGCCTTGTCTGATGCCAGTTTCTTTGCTAGCTGGGTGTCGCCCAGCTCAGCCCAACACAACAGTGATCTACACTTACGCCCATATAGTGCTTTGAAAGGAGCGACCTTGATGCTCGAATGGTAACTGTTGTTATACGAGAATTTGACTAAGGGTAAGTGGGTATCCCAAGACTTCCCAAAGTCTATCACACATGCGCGAAGCATATCTTCGAGCGTCTGGATGGTTCGTTCGCTTTGACCGTCCGTTTGTGGGTGATAAGCGGTGCTCATGTCGAGATGGGTTCCAAGTGCTTTCTGAAGTGATTGCCAAAAACGTGAAGTGAATCTACTGTCTCTATCCAAGATAATAGACACTGGTACTCCATGAAGTCTCACAATTTCTCGAATGTATAATCGTGTCAGTCTCTCCATCTTGTAGGATTCTTTTATTGGCAAGAAATGAGCAGATTTCGTCAGTCGCTCAACTATTACCCATATGGTGTCTAACCCATCTGAAGTCTTGGGTAGCTTGGTCACAAAATCCATAGAAATCCCTTCCCATTTCCACTTAGGAATCACCGGTTGCTGTAATAACCCCGAGGGCTTCTGGTACTCCACCTTTACTTTCGCACAAGTAAGGCATTTGCTGACATAGGTGGCAATTTCTGCCTTCATGTTAGGCCACCAATAATGTTGTTTAATATCCAAGTACATCTTGTCCGAACCAGGATGGATGGAGTATCGCGTTTTGTGAGCTTCATTCATGACTACCTCCCTAAATCCTCCGAGTTTAGGGACCCAAATACGGTTCATGAAACAGTATACTCCGTTCTCTTTTCCCTCTAGATTTTTCTCCATTCCGCGTAATGCTTCGCTTGCTCTGTTTTCCGTCTTCATGGCCTCTGACTGGGCTACCCCAATCTGAGTGGTTAGGTGAGATTGGATGGTTATTGAGAGAGTTTTCACGCGACGATTAGAGTACTCCTTCCGGCTCAAGGCATCAGCTACCACGTTAGCCTTGCCTGGGTGGTATTTGATTTCACACTCGTAATCGTTTAATAGTTCAACCCATCTTCGTTGCCTCATATTCAGATCTTTCTGGTTCAGGATATGCTGGAGACTTTTGTGGTCCGTGAAGATGGTGCACTTCGTACCATAAAGTTAATGCCTCCAAATCTTCAGAGCAAAGACCACCACTCCCAATTCCATATCATGGGTTGTATAATTCACTTCGTGTGTCTTTAGTTGGCGGGATGCGTAAGCTATCACTCTTCCACGCTGCATGAGAACGCAACCTAAACCCTGATTCGACGCGTCACAGTAGACCACGAAATCTTCTGTTCCCTCTGGTAGAGATAGTACCGGGGCACTACAGAGGGCTTGCTTCAGGATTCGGAATGCAACTTCTTGTTTGTCCGTCCATTTGAATGGTACGCCCTTTTGTGTAAGCGAGGTAAGTGGCTTGGCGATCTTAGAGAAGTTTTGAATGAACCTCCTATAGTAGCCTGCTAGCCCTAAGAATTGGCGGATTTCTGTGGGTGTTGTCGGGACTGCCCATCCTTCGACGGCTTTGACCTTAGAAGGATCCACATGAATTCCTTCCCGACTAACAACATGACCTAAGAAGTTCACGCTACGAAGCCAAAACTCACACTTGGAGAGTTTTGTGTATAGCTTTTCCATTCGCAGGGTTTCCAGGATTTGTTGGAGATGTTGGCCATGCTCTTCTTCGCTTCGGGAATAAACTAGAATGTCGTCAATGAAGATGATAACAAAGTTGTCGAGGAATGGTCGACAGATTCGGTTCATCAGGTCCATAAATGCGGCAGGGACATTTTTTAGACCAAAGGGAATTACGACAAAATCATAATATCTGTAACGAGTTCGAAAAGCGGTTTTGGGAATATCCTCTTCCCGGACCCTGAGCTGATGGTACCCGGACCGTAGATCTATCTTAGAGAAGTAACTAGCTCCTTGGAGTTGGTCAAATAGATCGTCGATTCGTGGGAGTGGATAACGATTTCTAACAGTGAGTTTGTTTAACTCCCTGTAATCGATGCACATTCTAAAAGATCCGTCCTTCTTTTTTACAAAGAGGACTGGAGCTCCCCATGGCGAGTAGCTGGGTCAGATGAATCCCTTGCCCAGGAGTTCATTGAGTTGGCTGGACAATTCCTGCATTTCAACAGGAGCTGGCCAGTAAGGCGATTTAGCGAGAGGAGTTGCTCCTGAAACGAGGTCAATTCGGAACTCAACTTGTCTCTATGGGGGTACTCCAGGAAGATCTTCAGGAAATACGTCTGGGAATTCACATGCTACTGGAATGTCTTGAATGTTAACCTCCTCCTTGGTTTTATCCACTATGTGAGCCAAGAACGTCAAATCTTTCTTTCGTAGGTTCTTCTGTGCCTGGACGCACGAGATGATGCGAAGGTTCGTGCTAGGTTTGTCTCCGTAAATAACTAGGGTTTCGTGATTGGGAAGATGAAGGAAAACGACCTTCTCATGACACATAATTTCAGCATGGTGGGGGCTTAACCAGTCCATGCCAATAATCACATCGAAACTCCTAATGGAAACAGGCATCAAGTCTATTTGAAAGACGTGTTGATTTAGAGTTAGGGTACATCCGATGTAGATTTCCCTAGTGGATTCGGTTTTCCCATTGGCTATTTCCACCGTAAAGGTTTCATTGAGCTTCTGGGGTTGTTGTTTTAAAAAATGTTTAAACTTATTGCTCAAAAAACTTCGCTCCGCTCCGGTGTCAAATAGGATGCATGCATAAGTGTAGTTTAGGGGAAACGTACCGGTAACAACAGCGAGATCCTGAATCGCCTCCCCCTGACCCATGGTCATCACTCTTCCGGTTCCTCCATTTCCGGGATTGTTGTTGTTGGGGAAGTTTCGACAGAAATGCCCAGTCCTTCCACAACCATAGTAGGTGTGGCTAGGTCCTGGATTTTTGCTGCTGGTGTTGTTGTTGTTGTTGTTGCGGTTGTTGTTGTTGTTGCGGTTGTTGTTGTTGTTGTTGTTGCTTCCATGTTGTTGATTTTGAGGAGGGTAAGTCCTGCAGTACCTCGTCGTGTGCCCCTTCTGATTGCAACTGGTGCACTGTATCTCCTTGCATTCTCCATTGTGATGGAAACCACACTTGTTGCACTTGGGAAGATTACCGGAATAAGGTCTAGGAGCACTTGGCGCACCTGAGGCTGGAGCATGTGGTGTGGATGGAGCTTGCGTGGTTGCAGCATTAACTGCCACTGTTTGCTGCTTCTTGGACGATTCGGAGCCTTGATGCCCCTTTCTCTTGTTGTTCTTCCCCTTCTTGCTATCATTTTCCTTCTTAACTTCAGTCTCCACTGGCTTCTCACCCTTCTTGTTGTTTTAGTCATATAGCTTGTTGGCCAATCTCTTGGCACTGTCGAAAGTTTCAGGATTTGCAGCTATCACATTTCCCTGGATCGGGGAGGTTAGTCCCCAGATGAATCGCTCGATCTTCTTACCCTCTGAGGTAATCATGCCAGGGCATAACAGATCAGTTCGCTAAACTTGGATATGTAGGCATCTATGTCGGCGTTCCGGTCATTGAGATTCCACAGCTCTTGTTCCATTTTCTAAATTTCACCACGAGGACAGTATTCGGCCATCAATATTTCTTTCATTTCTGTCCATGGCATGGAATTGGCTACGCGGAGCATCATGGCTTCCACGTGTCTGTTCCACCAAGTGAGCGCTTGGTCAACAAAAGTGCATGCAGCAAACTTCACCTTCATCTCTTCAGGGCAGTCGCATATCTCGAACACCGATTCCACCTTCTTGATCCATCGTTTTAGGGTGATCACTCCTCCAGTGCCGTTAAAGGTTCGTGGTTTGGCGTTGGTGAAGTCTTTGTAAGAGCATGTTTTGGTGGGTCCTTGATTCATTCCGTTGTTCGAACTTTCGGCCCCTTGCCCGTTGACTCCTCCATGGTTCCGTTGGTGAATTTGTGTCATTGCTGTTGTGACCGCAGCAGATACAGCTACCTGGAATGCGGCTGAGTCAACTTCGGGTGGGGTTGGTCTCGGGTTTCCGCGAGTGATTCGTGGAGGCATCTTTCTATCCTAGAATGGAAAGATGTTGAGTATATGTGGTTTTTGTGAGGTTGTGATCCTATAGACTAGGTACGTGGCACAACTTAATTACTTCTACAATATAGCATACAATCATGGATACATAACACATCGCAGATTATAATGTCATAATAAAACATATAAAGTCTTTCATTACTATTATCCGCGCTTTGATACATGAAAATTTTGCTCGAAAGAGCATACATAAGCGGTACTAGTTCGACAGCATAACGGATCTATGAGTAGTGTAGTCACTTAAACATAGAGTCGGGGTACATAGCATAGATCCTAATGACCTAGTAAGATGCGTCCATCCCTAATCGCGATGAGCTGTACCTGGGGGTGGTGCTGAGGAAGTGGATGCTCCCTGAGGACGAGCCACTTGTCGTTTTGCGTCCTGGAGTTGAGACTCCCACCTCACCTGCCTCATAGGGAACTCTCGAAGAACGTCACATGTCTCCTGCTCTGCACGCTCGACCCTAGTCCACAGCTGGCGTACCTGGTCGGCAGTGCTCTGAGCGAGGTCGCCAGTGTTCCGTAATTGTCTCACCATGAATGGAAGGGCTCAATCAGCTGGCCCTCCGTCCCTCAGGTCAAAGAACTCGCATGACATGTCGTACGGGGGTCGTTGTCCCTGTTGTCTGCTCCACCTCCAAAGATCAATACCTCAGGGGTGTAGGACCAGTGGGGCCCACCCGGTAAGCAGGCACCCTAATCGGGTAAGGGGGTTGATGACTTCGAACTCCGCATCCGAATCACCCCCTTCACTATCCTCGGGTTCCTCCTCAAAGCTTCCTTCATCTTCTTCCTCCTCCTGTTCTTCTTCTGGTTCAGCAGGCTCGCCCTCGACTTCTACCTCCGGTTCTCCATCAGATTCCTCCTCGGGATCTTCCTCAGGCTCTTCTTCAGGCTCTTCGTCTAACCATCTGTTATTCCCTTGGTTAGGGAAGTAAGGATCTCCGGGGTGATGGAAACCAACCATGTTGTCTGCGAGAGTGTGTAAATATGCTAACATTATCCCTAGGATGCTACAACAATTGTACAGACTAAACAGATGTTTTCTTTTTGGTGATAAAGAGGTATGTTCTTAGGTTCCCTAGCTATCACGATCTCCTCAGAACGTGTGATAGTTATACCTTGAATGGAATGTAGTTGATCAGGCTACATCCACTTCTTGATATGACTAGAACAGTTCTGGCTTAACCCAGATACTAGTATTATCTTGTTTGATTCGGTATTACGTTCTTTTTTCAAGTACAGGCAAGGATGTTTTTATTGTTGTGTTTTACTTGTTTTGTTCAGAGTTGTGTTAGTCCCTCTTTTTGGTTTATAGTTGCATATCAATGTGTGGTTAGATATGCTAGTTCACTATAAACAGAGTTCTGATACCAACCTGTCACACCCCCGAACCAGACGGCGGAAACGTCTGAGGGCTATTGTGACTCAATTAAATACCATCACAATGATTATACATGAATCATAACATCATTCATCACCAATCATTGAAATAGTACAACTGTTATTGTTTACACTCAGTACATTGTTTGAACATTACATTTACAATACTTAAACCGTACGATACTAATTTAAACAAAACACCAAGAATTCACTGGATACCTATTCTTCGATTTACCTGTTAACGATCCTTTTGGCATCGTCCGTTAGACTCACTTGATCCAACCACCCTGACTTCTCATAGCCCCACAACCGAGGAGAAAAGAGGGTATGAAGCCCTCGTTATTTCCATAAGTCGTTCAAGGCTATCCTGAATGCGAAAGGCACTTGGCCCGACTTGCACTTGACTTCTCGACTTTGCTAGCAGTACTAATGGACCCTTGGGCCCAACAGCACAATAAAGCTATTGAAAGTCCTTTTACATGGAATTAGGTCATAGAAGCCCAATAACATGTAAGCGCGTTCCCTTCGGGCCTAAAGATCATGTCATTGGGCTAGCTAGGCCCAACAAGCACGATTTGAAACTTTCAAGCCCAAAGATTGTGTATTGACTTCTCGAAAATTTCGCATTTTTATTGAAGTACTAATGTTTGTTGATTTTTGTTTTGTAATTGATTCGAGACCGAATCAAATCGTTTGGTAACGATATTGGTGTTGAAGGTGTATTTGCAATTACGTTTCGCCGGTAGTCGTAGTGCTCGTATTTTATCTAATGGGATTTATTTGTTTATAAGTAAAAGTTTACCTTTTTGTGACCCTACTTGGATAAAATATACACTTTTAACCCTTTATATAAAAGAATTTCCAATTTAGTCCCTAACAATTTTTCTTGACACTTTAGCATCAAAACTTATTGAAAAAGACATTTTCAGCCAAGATTTACCTACTCAACACCTTAAGTCCTTCAAAATGAGGTTTTCTCGGTTGGAACCCCCATTTTTCGCAATCTTTACAATTTTGGCCCAAAATGGAATTTTTTTGCATTTTTGATCCCTTTTGAATTTGAAAAGCAATTTTGACCTTCAAAATAGTTTCAATACACTTGTAGTTCCCTGTTTTACAGAAACTTGCATTTTCAGCCCCTATATTTTGAAAATTTCGCAATTTGGGCTTATTGGGCCGAAAAGCCCATTTTTAGCCCATTATGTTTAAAATTCACATTTTAAGCCCCTCCAAAATGGTTTTATTCAGAAAAATTATCTTAAAAACTGTTTGGACTTGTTTCAACCTCCAGAAATTATCTTTTGTCGTTTTGGGCCCCTTAGTTTTGTATTTTTGACATTTTGAGTCCAAAAATGGGTTTTAAGTCCAAAAATGTTCATTGTAGCCAACTAAACTCTTATTCTAGACTTGATTAGTGTGAAATGGTATAAGTTATACTTATTTCATTCCTGATATTGTAGTTCTCGGTTTTTAGGTTCTTTTGGCTAACATAAACATCACAAATCACATAAAATCATACATATAAGCATAAAAATCACACAAGGCATACATTTACTCATAGATCTACACATTTGCTTGTATTCTCCCCCACAAAAACTTATAAAAACCGAAAAATAAGGGGGTATGAAGCTCACCTTGGGTGTGGTTTCGGTTTTGGAAGAAAAATGAGAAGAAAGTTCGGCCTTAGCAACCCTCCTTGGAAGATCTCGAACTTAGATGCTTCTAAGGTGCTAAATCATAAGTTTAAATGGATTAAGAGGTGATTATTGAATGGAATGAAATAACTAGCTTTTGGATCTAACATCAACTTACCTTAGATGATGTGTTTGTAGGAAAAATCTCCTTGAAGCTTCCTAATTTTTGAACACTTGGAGAGGAGTGGAGAGAGTTTCTTCTGAGAGAGTTGAGTGAAGTGTGTGTGTATGTGTGTGTTTTGGGTTCAACCGAGAGAAGAAAAGAGAGAGGAGGAGAGAGTGGTGATGGGATTGTTGCATGGAGATATGAGGCCTTAGCATGGGAATCCAAGAGATAATGGTGAGGTGGCTACCAAAAGTCAACCCTTCTTCCCTTGGGTTTGTAGTTTGGGCCAAGAGAGAGGAGAAAAGAGAAATAAATTTTGGGCTTTTTGCCCTTAAGCCCACCTTATAGATAATTTAGATGATGTTTGGCTCAATTAAATTAAAGTATAATTTTTATGACCTATTAGGGCTAAATTAGGTTAATTATGGCCCAAAATGGGTCATATAATTAATTTATTTCATTCTAGGCCCAATATGGCCCAAAATATTGAAATAATTGGAAGTGGTCCAATTAGAGCCGATTTAAGAGTTCTAAGCCCAAGATGGTCAAATTGGAAGATTATTGGTCCATTGGGCCCAATAAGGAAGTCCTAGTCCAAAATGGACTTAAACAAGGACTTCTAGGGTTTTCAATTGCTTATTGACTACTTGAAATGCTTGCATGGGGTGTTTGTTTGAAATTTTATTGTCATAGAGTATGCATAATACATGCTCTTGAGTGTTTGCTTCATAATTTGGCTTAATTGTTGTACTCTACAAGGCACAAAAATTTCTAGTTGTGACACTAGTAAGTCTCGTCCAATTTCTTCATCTTTATGTGTATCTATCTCAATAAAATTTCTGACTCTCTTGTACATGACCCACTCGTCATCAATAAAATGGGACGTGACAACCATGTAATTGACCTTTTTACAAGAGGATGCCCAAGTGTCGGTTGTCAAGTGTACAGCAGTGTTTGCATTAATAAAATACTTGAACAATTTATTCCTCTCATCTAAGTAAAACTTGCCTACGTCTCAAGAAATTTTATGTCTAGAAGGCAAGATCACCCTACCATTAAGCGCTTTAGTATATTCAATAAATTCTTCATTTTCAACATACTTGAATGGTAGTTCACCAACGGTAAAAAGGCCTAGTAATGCTCGTTTGATCCTAGTGTCATCATGTTTCCATGTTTGTACACTAGTCTCACCATTTGGATCATTCTTAAAATTCAATTTGGCTTGCTTTTTATCAATTTTTTCTTTGTTGCCGGGTTTAACTTGCAATTCCTCCAATGTTTGTTCATATTAGACGTCCCGTTTCGGTCCGTATGAGCTTTAAGTATTGTATGACAATAAATACATTCCACACTTTTCCTTTCAACACCATCATCCTCCATAATCCACACCAGCTTGAATGCTACCCAACAAGGAGCGGTTCCTTTATCATTATTCCTTGCTCTTTCTCATTTGCAAATAATTGGTTTTGGCACGCCTCCATTCCTTTTTTGTTTCTTAGGACTTGGCTTTGGCACATCCTCTTTTCTGGATCCGACACTAATATTATTAATTACCGGTGGTGTCTCACCAATAAAATCATCTTCATAATCCTACATTTGGAAAATGAGTTCAAAAGAATATTATATATCATCAAGCAAAATGAGTTCTGATGTGTGTAAAACCAACTAGTTTTAATCCTACTAACTTAGACACAAAATAAACACACGAAAGGCAGTGTACCTATCGATTAGTAATATAGTTCAAGCAAGTAGGGTATCGAACACAGGGAATGGTAAACAATTAAAATAAATGCTAATATTATCTAAATAAAACAAATAATAGAAAGGGGGTTTCTCTAGTTTTGCAAGACTAGAAACTTAAATATTTTACTAACACGCAAACTAAGCAACTAATAGCTAAGAAAACAAAGATCAACTAAATTCAATGATTAAAAATGCCTTCTGTTTAGGTTCGAATCATTTGTTCACATGGATGATTTTATGGTAAATATATCGGATTAATTCTTCATTGGTTACCGACTAAAGTGATTAGATTCACATTTGCTATAGCTAATCCTTAGAAAACATATTAATTCAAGCAATGGCCAGTTGTCTAAATTAACGAATTTCCTAGTTATTGATTCGGGTTAAATAAGACTTGTAATGGTTAATTAAATTGGCCCTTCAATTAACCTCTTGTTGATGTTCATCAAACAATCTCACACATTAACTTACCTATCTTCTAGTTAATTCTAGTTTCACATTCGTTATTCCTAGACATACAACTATGTGGTCACGTAAATCATATGAAATTAGCAACTAAGAGATGTTCATACAATTTAATTACTAATTTATTAACAGAAGAATAGTTATTGTTAACACATAAGGTTCTTTAAGAAGCTTAATAAAACATAATCACCAATTAAAATTAATCCTAATCAAATAATCAATCCATGTTCACAAATTCATCTACCTAAACAGAAGTTATGAGTTTTTAGCTCATGATTACAGCAAAAACAAGCACAAAAACGAAATCAATTGGTAAAAACATAGTTCAAACAAGAGATTAGGTAAGAGTAAACTTGATTTTGACTTGATTCTCCTTAAAATTGCATGTAGGGTTGATTCCCTTGCTTCCCACGCTCCAACAGCACCTTTAATCGACAATTGGCCTCCAAGGGTTCATCTCTATCCTAGGGTATCGATCTGAAAGTCCCTTTATATAGATTTTCACAAAACAGGGGCTACTCGGCGAGTCCAGTGACCTACTCGGTGAGTACGTCACTTAAAACCCGTGTACGGCAAGTCAGCGCGTCCAGAATCGCGAAACTTCAGACCAACTCGGCGAGTAATCGAACCTACTCGCCGAGTACGTTTGGAATCAGCATTTTCTCAAAACACGAAAGTCATCCGAAATTGTGTCTAGTTTTCAGAACATTTTGAATCTCATCAATCTGAGTTACAGTTCATGAGATATGGCCAAAACACTGACGAGGGGTCAAGCTGTCCAGCAACGTCCTTCTTTCTTCAAAATCCATGATCCAAGCGTCCAATCGCTAGTTCCGCTTCATTTTCCTTTCGAGCATGTATTTGTTGCTGAAAATGAAATATTTAATCTAATTAAGCACCTTTTGTTCATTAAATGAGACAAAATCAACATAAAGTATTAAGATAATGCATGAATTTTATAACTAAATATGCCCATATCAAAATACCCCACACTTGACTTTTGCTTGCCCCCAAGCAAAACTGAATTTTAATACACTAATATTACATAAGACAATCCCAATCAAACCCAGCCATTATGCCAAGACCGCAACGCATGCATTTGTGTCTAAAATTTTCCTAATAACCCCCATACTCCAAATACTCACAATCCTCATAAACATTCGCCCGCTTTTTCCGAACAATGCTCATTTTATGCATCCCTCCGAATCCATCCTCAGAAAACCTCTTAACCTCAAGGTATTTTTGATTGAGCAACCCAAGCATATATAATCTAGACAATTACAATTTATGATACCACATTGGAGCTCTTTGGAATTCTTCACTTCTTTGACATTTAATCTTTAATTTCTTTGAATTCACCACCTTGTTGTTTGATTTTTGGTATCTTCAACCTTTTGAATTTCTTCGGAATTTTCGATCTTCTAATTTCATACTTAACTTTGATGCTCCAAAAATTCTTCAAATTTTTTCTTGTAATTCTCTCTCTTTTTTTCTTTTTTTTAAAACATGTAACTCACTTTTTTTTCACTCAAAACCCTACATGCTTAAGCAGGGGCGCTCAACTTCAACCTTTATTGGTTAGCGATAAAATTTTTATGGATACATTTCTGGTACACGATGCTAAACATATTGCATCCTTCAAACTAAGCGAGGTCGTGTTTTTGTCCCATGATTTCACTGGAATAAGGAAGCTACAAATGCACTAGAACGTATATAGGCTCAACTAAACATTTGGGTTTTCATGCAATCATCAAATATAATACTAGCATGATCCCTAATTTCTTTACCAAAATTTTCTAAATTAATCCTAGAAATTTTAATGCAAAACTTAAAAACTTAACTAGTGTAACCAACTAACCCCCTACCCCACACTTAATTTATGCAATGTCCCCATTGCATATCATGCATGATAAAGAACAATAAAAATAAGGATAGAATTGGAACAAACTCCCCTGGGATAATAGTGGCGAGGTTGATATCTATTCTCTTTAGCTCCATCTTCAATTTACTTTAGACATGGGAACAACTCATCCATGTCTTGGGTGTCAAAATCTCGTGTGGTACAGTCTTTATAAAAGCTCAAAACATAAGGGAAAAACTCTTGGAAATGCTTGGAAAATGATCTTCAAAGAATAGAATCAGTACCCATATCAAATGTCATCAAATCTTCAGCTCAAAAGTAAGAAGAATGAGCGACTCGTCGAGTAAGTATGTAGACTCGCCGAGTTGAAGCGTAAATGACAGAAGAATCGTGAATTTTCACATGGACTCGGCAAGTCCATAAGATGCACTCGACGAGTAGACCGCTGTGTGACAAAAATTTTATTCTGCCCAAGTCCGTTTCTGATTTATGGGGGTTATATAAACTAATAATTTCCCTCAGCTTTCTTTAGGTAACAAACACTATATAACCCTTCTATCAATTGGACTCATAGCTTGACTCAAAACTTCGTTTCCTCTCTCGCCTAGACTCGATTTCTCGCTTCATCAGCCTTGACTCTAGACCCTCACATGCATCCTTACACTCAAACTGAAAAGATCAAAAACAAAAACCAAGTAATAGAAAAACGAAAACAAACATCAAAATTAAAATCCTAAATTACCCTAATAAACTAGAAGTTTAAAAAGAAAAACAAAAGCAAACTCTAATGACAGGTTGCCTCCCGCAAGCGCTTCTTTTTGTGCGAGTCTTAAGCTGGACTCCCAACTTAATAAACTTCCAATAAAATCAATATCAATCCATCCGTTGCATTAAATATTTTCTTTGGTGGACAAATTTGTAAAATTTGGCTCTTTACTTCTAAAATTGGCCAAACGAGCTTGAATTCATAAAACCCAAGAATATTGACAAGGGTTGGAACCGGTTGGATACTAATCATAAATGGATCGTGATTTACAACTTTCTCCAAAACTGGAATCGTCACCCCATGCTTCGAAACACAAACCGAAAGAACAGGGGACCATGTTGTGGTAATGGTCAAACCACGAGTTGGTTCCTGCAATTCAACTTGTTTTTGCTCTTCATCCGAACTCTCTGCTAGCAACCTTTCCAACTCATCCAAATCTCTTTCTGGATTAAATTCTTCATCTTGTAACTCTAGCTCTTGTGACTCAGATTGTTCTTGTGTGTTGGGCAAGATGTTATCTAACCATCTATCAAATTTCTTCAAATCTTCATCCCATCCACACTCCTCATCTTCTTGCTCAATTTCCTGTACTACTTCCTCAAGAAAAGCATCAAAAGCATCGAGATTTGGAAAATACATAATAAATAAAAATAAAAATAAAAATAAACTAAATAAACTAAATAAAAAAATTAATCAACAAATAAAAAAAATAATAACAATTAGAAAATAAAATTAACTATTTAGAACCGTTCCCCGGCAACGGCGCCAAAAACTTGATGTGTGTAAAACCAACTAGTTTTAATCCTACTAACTTAGACACAAAATAAACACACGAAAGGCAGTGTACCTATCGATTAGTAATATAGTTCAAGCAAGTAGGGTATCGAACACAGGGAATGGTAAACAATTAAAATAAATGCTAATATTATCTAAATAAAACAAATAATAGAAAGGGGGTTTCTCTAGTTTTGCAAGACTAGAAACTTAAATATTTTACTAACACGCAAACTAAGCAACTAATAGCTAAGAAAACAAAGATCAACTAAATTCAATGATTAAAAATGCCTTCTGTTTAGGTTCGAATCATTTGTTCACATGGATGATTTTATGGTAAATATATCGGATTAATTCTTCATTGGTTACCGACTAAAGTGATTAGATTCACATTTGCTATAGCTAATCCTTAGAAAACATATTAATTCAAGCAATGGCCAGTTGTCTAAATTAACGAATTTCCTAGTTATTGATTCGGGTTAAATAAGACTTGTAATGGTTAATTAAATTGGCCCTTCAATTAACCTCTTGTTGATGTTCATCAAACAATCTCACACATTAACTTACCTATCTTCTAGTTAATTCTAGTTTCACATTCGTTATTCCTAGACATACAACTATGTGGTCACGTAAATCATATGAAATTAGCAACTAAGAGATGTTCATACAATTTAATTACTAATTTATTAACAGAAGAATAGTTATTGTTAACACATAAGGTTCTTTAACAAGCTTAATAAAACATAATCACCAATTAAAATTAATCCTAATCAAATAATCAATCCATGTTCACAAATTCATCTACCTAAACAGAAGTTATGAGTTTTTAGCTCATGATTACAGCAAAAACAAGCACAAAAACGAAATCAATTGGTAAAAACATAGTTCAAACAAGAGATTAGGTAAGAGTAAACTTGATTTTGACTTGATTCTCCTTAAAATTGCATGTAGGGTTGATTCCCTTGCTTCCCACGCTCCAACAGCACCTTTAATCGACAATTGGCCTCCAAGGGTTCATCTCTATCCTAGGGTATCGATCTGAAAGTCCCTTTATATAGATTTTCACAAAACAGGGGCTACTCGGCGAGTCCAGTGACCTACTCAGCGAGTACGTCACTTAAAACCCGTGTACGGCAAGTCAGCGCGTCCAGAATCGCGAAACTTCAGACCAACTCGGTGAGTAATCGAACCTACTCGCCGAGTACGTTTGGAATCAGCATTTTCTCAAAACACAAAAGTCATCCGAAATTGTGTCTAGTTTTCAGAACATTTTGAATCTCATCAATCTGAGTTACGGTTCATGAGATATGGCCAAAACACTGACGAGGGGTCAAGCTGTCCAGCAACGTCCTTCTTTCTTCAAAATCCATGATCCAAGCGTCCAATCGCTAGTTCCGCTTCATTTTCCTTTCGAGCATGTATTTGTTGCTGAAAATGAAATATTTAATCTAATTAAGCACCTTTTGTTCATTAAATGAGACAAAATCAACATAAAGTATTAAGATAATGCATGAATTTTATAACTAAATATGCCCATATCAAGTTCAAAATAAGTTTGATTCAAAAGCTCATCCCTAAAAAGAACAATCACAAAGGAAAAGAAAAAGAAAAAGGAGAAGAGTGTCTCCTTTCATTCATGGGTTAAATACATTTGGCAGTTCAATATTATTGTTTCATAAAACTATTTTTGTTCAAATTAATCCAATTTCTATGCTTAAATACAAATGAACCCATAACGAATATCACAAAGTCCCAATAGTCATTATTATTTAGCTATAAAGGTTGTTATATAACAACGACTTTTTAAATACATAAAATAAAACTCACAAACAAAAATTTTATTTAAGAAAAACCCATTCAAGCATCCCTAGCCTACGTTGCACTTGTTGGTTAAGAGATCTTAGCAAAAAAACCTTTGCCAGTTCCATTGTGTTGCATCAAAAAAGCAAGCACAATCGATCGTACCTATTTATACAATAAGCAACAATAGCAACAATGACTTACTTAAGTTTCATCTTCTGTATTAACCCAATTACTTGATTTTGGCTTCTCCATTGTTACCCACTAAGAAACAATCGATTTTTGATTTTGGCATCTCCAATGTCGATTATTGATCATGATTTCCTAAGCCCCAAGCAAAACCGATCGTCCCTATTTTCATCTGTGTTGTGATCGATTGTGTTTAGACTTTACCCAATAAGCAACAATTGATTTTTGCACTTGCCGATTTTTGCACTTGCCATTTTGTGTTTAGGTTAATCAAGGAATAGATTTTGAATTTAGGATATATCAATATACAGTCAATTAGATAGTATTTTGAAAATAGATTTTGCATGGATCGACTCTTACACTTCCTAGCCGGTTCCGGTTTTTTAACCGATTTTTTTAGAATGGAACCGGTGGTAGACACGGAACCGGTTTTGCCATAAGTTAAGAACCGATAACCAAACCGCTGTACTAATTTATGTCCGGTTCTAGTTCCGACAGTTCAAAAGCTCATCCCTATCCAAAACCTAAAATTTAGGGTTTGCACCCTAGCCACGTACTCCCATCGTACACAATCCATGCCCAAAAATTATGAAAATGTACCTTAGGACTAAATATGCAAACCATGCTCAAAACAACAGTAAAAAATTTAATACATGGAAATAAGATGTTACAACTCTCCACCGCTCGAACTAGGCTTCGTCCTTGAAGTATGCGGTGTTGCCACTGGAACTTGACCAAACACATTCGGCCTCGGGCTCCCACATCCATTCGGGACCCATACGGTGTTGCCACTGGAACTTGACCAAACACACTTATTTGTTGCACAGGGCCTTCGTCTTCCTATCGAAGACCGTCACTGGTCTCTCCAGATAATTCAGGCGATCTTCAACCCGAATGCCATCCAAATGAACAACTGCAGACTCATTAGGCAAATCCAGACGGTATGCTAACTTGACCACCCGAGCGGATATCCTGAAGGCACCAATAAATCTAGGGCCAAGCTTGCCCAGCTTCCGAAATCGGATGAAACCTGTCCATGGTGACAACTTCAGAAGCACCAAATCTCCCACCTGAAACTCGAGGTTTGAATGTCGTCGATATGCATAACTCTTCTATCAGCTTTATGCGAATCTCAACCTATTGTGGACCTGCTGAATCAACTCAGTGGTCTTGAGTACCACCTCAGTACTCCCCATGAACCAATGCCCCCCCCCCCAAGAAAAATGTGGGTCCTACACCTCCTCCCATATAACATCTTAAAAGGCGGTCAATCAATATTGGCATGATAACTGTCATTGTACGAGAATTTGGCCAGTGGAAGGTAAGTATCCCAAATCCATCCACAATTTAATACACAAGCCTAGAGCATATTTTCGAACACCTGAACCATCCTCTCACTCTGATCATCGGACTGGGAGTGATATGTTGTACTAAAATGCAACTGAGGACCCAACTCCTCATGAAATTTCCTCCAAAACTTGGAGGTGAAACGAACATCCCGATCTGAAACCACCAAAAATGGCAGCCCATACCGAACCACCCCCTCTTGAATGTAGATGTCAGCTAACTTCTTAGCAGATATACTCTCGCCAATCAGTATGAAATATGCACACTCTATTAATCTATCAACAATGACCCAGATAGAATCAACTCCATGCACCGTCCTTGGCAGCTTTATGATGAAATCCATGGTAGTATTTTCCCATTTCCACATGGGAAAGGGTAATGGTTGCATCTTGTCGTGGGGTCTCTAATGTTCAACCTTGAATTTCCTGCAAGTCAAACACCGCTCGACAAACCGTGCTATTTCCCTTTACATACAGGGCCACCAATAACTCAACTTTAAATCCCTATACATCTTTGTGGCCCCTGGATGGATTGGAAACTTTGAATTATGTGCTTCTTCTAGAACTGTCTGTCTCACTCCACCATTTGTCAGAAAAAAACTTGTAACATCCCAATTTCCAGAAGTGTGATTTTAGTTTTTATTGCAAATAAGGAAGCCTACTTTACGAGATGCAAGTCTGAACTCGTCGTGTAGAGGTAGTCAACTTGCGTGAATTAAGAAGTCTACTCGATGAGTTAGAGGAACCCAACTCGACGAGTAGGAGCTGAATGAGAAAAACCCTAAATTTTAGGGTTTGCACCTTATTTAAAGGACTTTAACTCTTCTCCCCAGCATCCTTTTGCCACCCTATCATCCAGAAGCAAACCCTAGCAAGTTAATCCTCCTTTTTTGAGTGTGTAAGGTCAAAGCGAGTGTGTTTGGAGCCTTTGTTGAAGAGTTAAGAGCTTAGAACAAGGAAGACCTTATGGATCTAACCTTTGCATAGTTGTAGCAGCCATCTTGAGGTATAAAGTTACCACATTGACAATTCATTGTTTAGATCTTCCCTTGTGGAAGAAAATGGTCATTTCTAGTGCAAAATGAAGTCACTTTAGGGTTTGATCTTGTATCAAGGACAATGTTTCAGATCTGGACTCCTCCAGGTTGCTATAGTCATAAAGTTCTCGCCTTTATCAAGTTGTAGCTCTCTTCTCACCTGGAACTTCTTCTTTAGCTTGGTTTTGGCCCTTAAGACCTTGCATGCACGTAAAGTTTGCAACTTTACGTGGTAAGTATGCCCTAGGAGCTTAGATTTGCAATATGGAGCTTTGGGGTAACCTGAAAACGTCTGAATGAAAAATGGTTTGAAGGGACTCGATGAGTCGAGATGGGTTTCCCCGCTTTCTGGATTCTGCACGGACTCACAGAGTCAGTGAGGAGACTCGACAAGCCAGTTAGGGATTTTCGAGACATTTGGACACTACATGAACTTAATGAGTTATTTGGAAACTCGGCGAGTCAAATGGGATTGTCACGATTCTCTGGATTCTGAAGGAACTCGACGAGTCGGGTCAACATGGATTGTTGACCTTGACCGTTGACTTTAACTTTGACCAAGGGTTGACTAGTTTGACTTCTGAGGGTATTTTGGTAAATTGGGTATTTATGGTAGTGGATCATTGATGGTTATAGGGGGTTAGAGTTTGGAGCCATTTTCGGGAGTTTGACATTCAGTTTCGATCGACATTGCCAGGTGAGTTATCCTCACTATATCAACAGGGTCTAAGGCACCAATGTCGACCCTTATCGAATTTGTATCCGAGTACTTGCATGATATCTTTATTGATCTACTAGATCTGCATCCTGGTAGTTAGGATGATGATATGCTTAGTGACCTGGTTAGTTCAGAATCCTGATATATAGGATAATGTTATGTTAGTGACCGGTTAGGTCGGTATCCTGGTTATACGATGTTGCTATGATTAGTGATCTGTTAGATCGGTTTGACTATTATATATGCTAGCGTATGATATTTATGTGCACATGTTTGTTTGATTTGGGGGTTAGGTTGAGGGGGACCTGCTTTGTGCTTTAGGTCAACATACCCTGGACGGACGAGATAGACTGCAGACCCAGGAGGGCATATAGTCAGGTCGAAGGCCAGGCGAGCGGTTGGCATAGGATGAAGGCCCTGAGAGGCATTCCAGATGTGCCGAGGCTCGGAGAGTGGGCCAGATAGATTAAAGGCTCGTTGCGGGCGGTCTAGTCATACTATATACTTTAAGAGTGGGCCAGATGGACTGATGGCCCGGTGCAAGCGGTCCAATCATACTATAGACTCAATATGCGTGCTATTGTTTATATGATATGATTATGATTGTATGGTCTTGGTATTTTGGGGGTAACTCATTAAGCCTTCGAGCTTACATTTATTATTTATTGTTTCAGGTACTTATAATGACTGTGGGAAGGCGAAGGCGTGACCGTACACTTGCTCATATTTTGATTTGGATTGATGGGATACTCTGATATGAAAACTATTTTGAAAATAATTTGTAATACCCAATGGTTTTTGAATGATTTAAAAGGTTTTAATTTGACATGATTTTTAGTGATGTTACGAGTTGGTATCAGATCCTTGGTTTGAGTGAATTGGAGGAACACTCATGCGACTCCATTCTCAAATCAAGGAAAAGATTTTCAAAACAATTTTTCAAATGGTTTTCAAAATACTAAAGGAGGATGCAAGTGTACGATCAGTTAGAGCCAGTAAGTAAACCCCAAAATACCATGCAGTTATTTGATATTGTGATGTGTTAGAACAACATGCTAGAGATAGGTTAGGGATCTTCAGGAATTGCATGATATAATTGTCTGATTATATGATGCCAGCTAGCCTAGTTTTTTCTTTATATGAGATTGAAATCATTACTATAGTTGCTTAGTGTATGCATCAAGGTTGTACATAATTAAGATCTTATAGCCTGAGAATGCTTGGTTTGGCCTTATGTTCTGTTCTTTTCTGATTGGGGGCTTAGGGTAGGATCAGACATTTGAATTTCTATAGGGTCCAGTGTTATGTATGGACATCATACACTAGCGTTGTTGGGTTGGTGGAAGTTTCATCGATGGGTTGTATGAGGGTCAGTCGGACGGTTGTGAGATATTAGCTTTCCTCTAGGAGTGAGGATTGAATGCTCGTTATAGTTGTGTATATGATTAGGGTGTTGTGGTGATACTTGGGACAAATATGAGCAGGTGTGGAAGGTAGTGTGGGCCCGTACTACTAAAAGCACACGACTCATACGTGTAACAAGGAAGTCACAACCCCTAGGGTTTTATTGGGAGTTGGTTCCTTGTTATTACATGAGATGTATGATATATTCCTGGTATATATTTCAGCATGGTAGTTACGAGGCGTTTCGTGACCGTATCCGGGTCAGGATCAGAGGATGGTAGTCAGGATGCACCAGCGCCTGAGACCGTTATTCAGATGGGCACAAATGAGTTGGACGCCAAGATTTGGGAGATCTTGTATGATGAGATTATTACACTATTCTGGGCATAGTTGTCATAGATGTTTGGGTCTATCAAGACCACCAAGGTCGAGTGCTTTGACGAGCTCTATGCAACCCTTACCAAGGCGGCTGCCGCGACAGCTACTATAGCTGTAATAGTGGCAGGGGTGGAGCCAGTTAGGCTTTTCAGTATCAGGACTTCGATAACACAAAGCCCCCAAATTTTGATGGGATTGAGGACCCAATCATAGCCATGAGGTGGCTATCTGACATTGAGGGATTCTTTTTCACCTGCTCATGCCCTACTGACCATAAGGTCAAGTGCGCCCTGAACATGCTAAGGTTCGGGACGAAGGACTGGTGGAGGTTGATGACAGGGTCTTATTCTGATGAGCATAGAGTTGCGGTTACTTGGGATCAATTCGGGGAGATGTTCCGCTCCCACTACATCCCACGGTTTGAGCGTGAGCAGTTAGCTCAGGAGTTATTGGAGTTGAGATAGGGTACGAAGTCGATGATGGAGATCACCCGTATGTTCACTGAGAGAGTGATGTATTACCTGGAGTTTGCTTCTGAGCATGCTCAAGACTAACATTAGACAGTTTGTTGCTACCCAGCACTGTGATACATTACTAGAGTTACAGGAGGCCGCTAGGCAGCATGAGCTGGAGATTGATTTGTAGTTGCGAGAGCAGAAGCAGGACCCGGTGCAGACACAGTAAGTGCCGAAGCGGTCCAAGACTGCTGAATCTAGGTTTGGAGATTAGAGCGGCCGCACTTGTGAGAAGTGCGGGAAGGGTCATTCCGAAGTGTGTAGGTCCAGTGGTGCATGCCGCAAGTGTGGAAAGGAGGGGCACTATGCGAGAGATTGTCGCTAGTTAGTCCTGGTTCAGGATATAAGGAAGTGTTATCACTGCCATCAGGTTGGTCACGTGAAGACCAACTGTCCACAGCTTGCTACCAAACCGGTGCAGACTCTAGTGCTGGCTACATTGTGGATTACTGACGGGGGTCAGGGTAGAGCAGAGCCTTTGAGGGCACAGGGACGTGCCTTCCAATTTACAACAAAGAAGACCAAGGCAGCACCAGATGCAGTTGCTGGTATGTTTCTAACTCTTATCTTAATGTTTATGATTATATTGTGAACTTTCCATTTCCTTTTGCATAAGATGTTAGGACCTAGGAGGGTTAGAGGAATTTACAATCGAAGGGTTGTAGATGGTTAGTAATTGTGATTTGGAGATTCATAAGTATTCATCGGGGATTCAGGTTTTTCTTGAAGTTCGGTTGCTCTATGCCTAGAGGTTTGTTCGGTGGAGGATATTCATTCCAGGGTTAGTCATTCATGGTTAAGTATGGTGATACCTAGTTGGGTCGGTTACGTTGTGCTTTAGGTTTCGCCACCAGCAGGCAGTAGTTAGTGTCCCAAGTGGGGGAGAATTAGGAATTCTCATATGGAGCATCAGTTATTAAGGGTTTTGGATGAGCTGTCAGGGCTCCGCAGAACATTCAGCATGGGAATGCAGGTTAATTAGCATATGTAGTGGATACGCGGGTCAGGGATCAGACCACGGTATCCTGAGAGGGTGGGCGATCAACATGAGGTCTAAAGTTAGACGGAATCATAGTCCACGGAATGGATCAGGAGTTCGAAACCCCAAGCATGGGAGAACTGGCTATACGAGAGAGGACACTTGGATGGGTCTAGACTTTTGATCAACAAACCCAGGGCGGGCCTGATAGACTGAGGGCCAACAGGGCATACCAGTCAGGTTGAAGGCTCGGAGAACGGTCCAAACATGCTGAAGGCCCGGAGAGGCGGTCCAGACATGCTGAAGTTTCTGAGAGTGGTCCAAATACGCTGAAGGCCCAGTGAGGCGGTCCAGTCATGCTATAGACTCTGTGTATTTTTTAGATCTACGTTAGGGTATTGAGTATGCTATTAGGCGATAGCTATCAGTAGGTCTGTCTCTTGGTAATGAACAAGCTGCTGAAGAATGCTGAAGACTAGGGTATTTTTCTTGTCCGTAAGTTTTTGTTAGAGATCGGATGGAATACGGAAGATCTTGGTGATCTCATCGGTTCGGAGTGTTTCAAGGATTAGTCTTCTTGGATCAGGTAATGCTCTAGTTGGGGACTGGAAGTAGATCCGAATGGGTATTCATCATAAATGTGTGACAACCCGAAAAATATTTTTTCTTATAAAGTCAACTTTTGTCAAACTTTTTCCTTCTACTATCTTAAAGTAGCTTAATTATTGGGTTATAAGTATATAAGCCTTGTGGCTAAAGGGTTATAGTTGGAGAGAAAAACCTTAAGAAAAACCGAGAACCTCGCATAACCCTTAGAAACTTCGCATGACCGCAAACAGCTTCGGACTGTGAACCATCGGTTCACGTCCGTAAACGAGGCTTCGGCCGTAAACTCCTAGGCTACAATCACTTTCCCTATATATTGAAGTAGTCCAATTTTATCCTCATTTCTTCCTCTTTTGGCCGTAAATACTCCATTCTCTCTCAAGTATCATCAGCCAAGAACACGAAGAACATCCTATCTTCTCAAAAACGTAAGTAACACTTCCTTATTCTTATTGATTTCCTTAGAAACCCTTTGATTTCAACCTTGAATTCATCACTTTTCTTCAAGATCTTCAAGTATTCTTCATTTCTTCAAGAACTCAAGTCGTAAACTCAAGAACAACATGTGTTCTTGGGCCGTAAACACCACCAGCTGGCCGTAAACTCCACTTCAGCCTTCAATCTTGTTTCTAACACCTTATTTGTAAGTTATACATGCAAATTAATTGTTTCCCTAACACTCTTATGATCATATCTATTAATAGAATGTGTATATGTTGCATAAATTGCTATTTTGGACTTTGTTTTGTCCCAGGAACTAACTTGTGGAGCAAACATCCTATAATTGAACCTTCAATCGAATCACTCACTACAGGTGAGTTCATACCCCTATGTTTTACCACCTTTCACTGTTTTTAAGTGGGGAATACAAGTCTGAACACAAGAAATTGTGTTTACAATAAATAAAATTATTTAAATATTTTAAATGACACCAAGTCACCAAAATGCTTTTAAACATCGTTAAACTCTTTTAAATATTGATAAATGCTTTTAAGTGTTATTAAACTCTTTCAATTATGGGTAAATGCTTTTTAAATATTTTATAAATTCATTTAACTTATAATGTGTATAAATCGTTTTTATATGTATATATTTATACAAATAAGATTTAAAGGGCTTAAGACTAACGATTCTCCTTATTTCCTTTTCCTTGTCTAGATGTGGGCTTAAAGTAAAGTTATTTGTCCGACTGTCATTTCAATTTTAATTATATATCGTGTATATACGTATGAATATAAGAGTTAGTTCAAAAGGATTTCATACTCCCTTTGTAACATGTCGAGCAAAGGGGGTGCATTCATGAATATCACATGCTTAACAAAAGATACTAGTAAATTTAATAGGTATAGTTTAGAGAGTCAATACTTATTACTTGGTAGAACATTGAAGTCATACTAATACATAGAGAACAAATACTTTATAACTTTAATTATACGAAAGATATGAACAGTATTAAGAAAGAATCATAATGAACTAAAATGGGTACATCTTCTCAGTACCGGACCCCAATATAAAGGGTACATCTACGCAATACCAGATCACATTAAAAAGGGTACATCTACAAAGTGTCTTATTATAATAAAAATGGTACATCTACAAAGTACCGGAAGCTATTAAATAAGAACATAACTAATTATACGGTCTTAGCATATACACCAAATAATATATACGATGAGAGATTGATAGACCGTAGAATGTGTGAACTCTGTTTTACTTCCCTATTCCTTGTTTGGATGTGGATGTACGGCAAGATTGCAGTCTATTTATAGTTTTATTGTGAACTAAAACTAAGTACACTAATACATGGTATATTATGTGACATCCCCAAAATCACGGCCAGAAAAGACCGATTTTGTTTATGCTTTATAAAAATCAGAGTACTTCATTTTATAAAAAAGTTGCGGAATTTGTTCCCAGAAAAACATGGTAAAAACGTTATTAAAACATTTTCGAAGAAACGTATTTATTTTATTTTAAAATGTTTGGGATGTCATCGTTAATACCAAAACATAAGCATAAACAGAACTTACAATAATTTACACTAGTGATCTACATCTCTTTTAAATCTCTCAGTGTAATGTCACTTCACTTCGTCACCTGTGATATACATAAACTGAGTGGGTCAGGTTGGGAAACCTGGTGAGTACATAGGGTTTTCAACCCACAATAATATAATTACTATGTTCAATCAAACAATCAACCAAATTATCCATCCCCATTATCTTCTTTACTCTTTAAGGATTTAACCTAAGAGTCATCTATCCTGCATTCGTTTATTCCGAAGTCCCTTACCTCCAGGGTTATAGGACTGACACTAAATCCATAGCTGCCAATGTTCGTTCATAAAGCACTATTTCCATAGCTGCTATAGTCTATTCATCGGGTACTAAATCCATAGCTACCAGTGTTTATCTAATAGGCACTAAGTCCATAGCTACCAATTCCTTAACAGGTACTAAATCCATAGCTATCGGTGTTTGTCCAATAGGCACTAAGTCCATAGCTGCCGATGTTTATTAGTTAGGCACTAAGTCTATAGCTGCTAATGTTTACTCACATCATCTTTTATCTCTCACCATTCATCTACCCGTATCATACCCAACATATTTGTGTATATAAAATACGTATACGGTTTAAATCATCTAAAACATGTATAAAAACGTTCATCCAACATAGACAGCAAGTATACAGATAATATGCACACATAGCACGTAGTTTATATAAAATACTTCATATCTATGTGTAAGATCAAAGTAACTATGCACTCACCTGAGAAGGTGGTGACTCGGTACTCGGACAGCGCTTCGTTTACTTTAAAATAATTTCCTTTGATGAAACCTAATATTATCACCACTAGATTTTAGTCTAATATTACCGTCACTAATTATTAGTCTTATTATTATTATTATATAAGCGTTTAAACAATACTTTCCAACTACTATGTACAGACAGGGCCCAGACATAAAACACTGGAGGGCAGGACCATTTTGGCGTATATAACTTCTGAAATCCAACAACCCTATGCGGCCCTTTAAACCAGATTCCCCGTACCGCGAGTAGTTAAAAGATATTATAATGACACTTATATAAGTCATAATAATAGCTCAAATATTTATTATAAATTTATAATAAGAATACTAATTTTAAATATAAACTATATTTAAAATAGGGTAAGCATAACTTACTTTCAAGGGGATTTTAGCTA
>NC_136425.1:27912500-28067500 GCF_052625555.1 Lactuca saligna | reverse complement strand
AGTGGTGTTGCGACGACCCTAAAACTTACCAAACCCTATATACAAAGAATCTATAGAACAAAACATAAAGTAAAATATGATAGGAGTATTTCAGGATGCTATTCAATAACAAGTCTAAAAGTGTACCATAACAAGAAACTTAAGAGTCAAACATAAAACAAAAATACTATAGGAGTATTTTGGATAACTATAAATAACTTATGTGAGAATTAAAAGACTCTTACTGACAGGTCTATAATTGTTGAGTGTATACTTCCAAAGGTTATACATAATAAAGAACTTATAGACTTAGAATGTGTGGTTTCAATTTACTTCCTTTTCCTTGGTTGGATGTGGATTTAGAGTAGTATCACATATTCTAAGGTCTATTAGATCCAAGTTATATATAATTTGTATACACTATGTGATTATAGAAGGACCCAGTGAGGATCACAATTTAAAATGTGTTGCTAGAAATATTTTTATTAGTCTCATAGGTTCTTTAGACATTCCCATTCTCGCACCGACAACTTAGCTAGAGATAGTCAACAGAGGAGCCAAGGATGAGCAAGGAGGAAATCCTTAAGGACACCGTAGGAAGATAAAGGGGGCATCAGATCATTTTCATCAAGAGTAGGAAAGAGAACAGAGGACACCACTCGTGAGTCATACAAGGTGGCACAAAACTTTATGCGCCGCCCTAATAGCTAATAGATCAATACAACCTAGTGAGTCGGTAAATACACTACCCACACTATGTGGTAGGTTTAAAGTCTTTATAATTACAACTCATAAATATCAATAAATCGGGTCGCAGGGTTTCAGATAAGGATAACCACAACTATTAATTCATAAGTCTATTTTATATCGACCTCTATTATGAATTGTTTACAAAACCACTTTGAAAACGTGAAACATGATACGCTCAGAATACTTAGTTCGGATAACACTTGACTTGATTTCGTTCCTGAAAACTTATCCATATTTTACCTTTTCATTAGTTTAGCTAAAATATGCCTCTCAGAAGGAATCCTAGACGCTTTAATATCCTTACTACACCAACTCCACCACCTCCACAATTCGATGTTGCAATGTTCCAGGCAGCAGTCACTATTGCAGTATCCACAGTGATGACACACATCAACTCGACTGTTACCAGTGGGTCGGGTAGCGGTATTATCAACCATAACCACATGCATCAGAGAGAATTTTCCTATAAGGAATTTAGGAATTGCAAACCCAAGGCCTTTGATGGAATTAAGGGAGTCCTTACATTGATGCAATGGTTTAAGAAGACATAATCAGTCTTCGAGGTCTGTGAGTGCCCAGAAGGAAGCAGAGTAAAATTTGCTGCTTGCACTTTCACATGAAGAGACCTCACATGGTGGAACAGCCATGTGAAGTCATTGACCATTACAGTGGCAAATCCGATGGGTTGGGAGAACGTGAAAGAAATGATGATGGGAGAATACTATCCAAGGGGCGAGATACAAAGGATCGAGGAAGAGCTTTGGAGTCTCACTATGACCGGATCTGATATAGTGACCTACACGGATAAATTTAGTGATCTAGCGGCACTATGCCCCGATATGGTTACTCCAGAGAGCAATAAAATAGAGATATACATCTAGGGGTTATCTCCTCCGATGCAAGGAGATGTGTTGTCATCCGAACCGACCACTTTTGATGATGCCAAATGCTTGGCACAGAGGCTTGTTAACCACGAAGTCGGCCAAGGCGTGATTACCCCTAGCTCTGAGTCATCAAAATGGGATAACTACAAGCGAAAATCTTTGAGCAATAAATAGGGATGTTCAGTAGAAGAGACCACAAAAAGACAACAGTTGGTTACGATTCATGCTGCTACAGTTCCTACCACTCCAGCACCTATTAGCCGATACGTTGGAACACTCCTGGAGTGTAACAGGTGTAATTTTCATTACACCAGAGCATGCCAAGAGATGCATTGCGATAATTGCAACAGGAAGGGGCACACTGCTCGTTTCTGTAAAGCATCGGCACAACCTATCTCCCAGGTCCCTGGCATAGGAGTCAGACAGGCTTGCTATGGGTGTGGCGAAACGGGGCATATAAATAGGGATTGCACAATAACAAAGAACTCTAGCGGAGATGGAAGGATACCAATGATCACCTCAGGAGAGACTACTCTGAAACCACTTGCGAATACTGGTATGCTCCTTATCGATAATGTTAGAGTTATAAACTTTTAAAAACTAGTGCAACTTAAGCCATATCATTCTGTGAGATTCCATCAGTTCATAGGAATTCTCGTACTGCTAGTACTCGCTTGATGCGATACATCTTGTTCGCGGCAGTAATAACGTAGATAAAACTAAAGTACTAAAACATATACATAGGTTGCACCGTCGAGTTTTTGAGCACCTTTCTAAACTAGTCTAACACCTTTTATTCTGAATAGTCCGACATCGTCATTTGACATTAGTCGATTCGATCCTCACAGTGCCAGTTTCATGAGAAAATTATTTTCGGTAATCGACATTCTAGCGAAGCCTTCGTTCCAAAACTCTGAGGTAGTCATGCGAAGAGTGCCTTATGTTTTGTAACTTTCCCGAAGTACCCTCAGTAGACCTCCCCGGAATACCACTCGTACAGTACGTCGAGTTCAATACCAAGGACCCATATGGTTAATCTATCGTTGATGAGTGTATACGCAAGAGTGTTACATAATTAAGGCTCTACATGCTTAGAATTAATGATTCCGCTTTAACTCCTTTTCCTTGTTTGGATGTGGTCTTAGAGAAGAATCATTTATTCGACTGCCTTTTCAATCTTAGTTATATACGACTCGTATACACGAGGCTGTGATTAACGAACCAGGAATGAGTTCTATCATGAACTTCAGGACGGAGACTACCCAATACTACGAGTGATCGTACTACCATTCGGATAAACATAGAAGTCAAACCCATACCCTCCCCACGGTTTAGAACAGGAGATGCAAATGGAACTGAAGTACCCACCTCTTTCCCTAATTCATGAGTAATCACTTTAGATTATGAATTTCAGGGTAAAATCCCCTTTAATAGGGGGATGATGTGACAACCCGAAAAATATTTTTTCTTATAAAGTCAACTTTTTTCAAACTTGTTCCTTCTACTATCTTAAAGTATCTTGATTATTGGGTTATAAGTATATAATCCTTGTAGCTAGTGGGTTATAACTAGAGAGAAGAGCCTTAAGAAAAACCAAGAACCTCGCATAAGCCTTAGAAAATTCGCATGGCCACAAAAACCTTTGGACCGTGAACCCTCGGTTCACGGCTGTAAACGAGGCTTCGGCAATTAATAAGGCTTCGGCCGTAAACTCCTCGACGCAAACACTTTCCCTATATATTGAATTAGTTCGATTTTATCAACATTTCTTCCTCTTTTGGCCGCAAACACTCCATTCTCTCTCAAGTATCATCAGCCAAGAACACAAAGAACATCCCCTCTCCTAAAAAACGTAAGTAACACATCCTTATTCTTGTTGATTTCCTTAGAAACCCTTTGATTTCATCCTTGAATTCATCACTTTACTTCAATATCTTCAAGTGTTCTTAATTTCTTCAAGAACTCCATTTGTAAACTCAAGAACACCATGTGTTCTTAGGCCGTAAACACCACCAGCTTGCCGTAAACTCCACTTCAGCCTTCAATCTTGTTTCTAACACCTTATTTGTAAGTTATACTTGCAAATTAATTATTTCCCTAACACTCTTATGATCATATTCATTAATAGAATGTGTATATGTTGCATAAATTGCTATTTTGGACTTTGTTTTCTCCTGGGAACTAACTTATGGGGCAAACATCCTATAATCGAACCTTCAATCGAATCACTCACTACAGGTGAGTTCATACCCCTATGTTTTACCATTATTCATTGTTTTTAAGGGGGCGGATACGAGTCTAAACACAAGAAATTGTGTTTACAATAAATAAAATTCTTTATATATTTTAAATGACACCAAGTCACCAAAATGCTTTTAAACATTGCTAAACTCTTTTAAATGTCGATGAAAGCTTTTAAATATTATTAAACTCTTTCAATTATGGGTAAATGCTTTTTAAATGTCTTATAAATTCTTTTAACTTATATTGTGTATAAATCAAGTTTATATGTATATATTTATACAAATAAGATTTAAAGGGCTTAGGACTAATGATTCGCCTTATTTCCTTTTCCTTGTCTGGATATGGGCTTAGCGTAAAGTTATTTGTCCGACTGCCATTTTAATTTTAATTATATATATTTTATATACGTATAAATATAAAAAGTTAGTTCAAAAGGATTTCATACTCCCTTTGTAACATGTCGACCAAAGGGGGTGCATTCATGAATATCACATACTTAACAAAAGATACTAGTAAACTATCATATGTATACTTTAGAGAGTCGATACTTATTACTTGGTAGAACATTGAAGCCATAGTAGTACATAGAGAACAAATACTTTACAGCTTTAATTATACGAAAGATATAAACATTATTAAGAACGAAGCATAATGAACTAAAATGGGTACATCTTCACAGTACCGGACCCCAATATAAAGGGTACATCTACACAGTACCAGATCACGTTAAAAAGGGTACATCTATGAAGTGTTGGATTATAATAAAATGGGTACATCTACAAAGTATCGAAAGCTATTAAATAAGAACATAACTAATTATACGGTCTTAAGGAGTAGTTTCTGTGATTACTTAGCATATACACCAAAGTTATATACGATGAGAGACTTATAGACTGTAGAATGTGTGAACTCTGTTTTACTTCCCTTTTCCTTGTTTGGATGTGGGTGTACGGCAGGATCACACAATCAATTGTCCGTTTGTTTCTGATTATATATAATATGTATATACTAAGTGATCATAGGATGGTCTTAACATAAGGTATTAGAGTACAATACAGAGAAACATAACAAGCATATTGCAGTCTTTTTATAGTTTTATTGTGAACTAAAACTAAGTATACTAATACATGGTATACAAACACACATGTAGAACGGTTTTATGGGATTTAAAACTACATTACAACCACAGTAGAAAATATAGGATTTTCTGGGATAACAGTAACATATTAGTACATCATAAGGATTCTTAAAGGTTAACATTATGATTTATTAGTTTATACATTCCTGAGTTATATATAATGAAGATCTGATAGATCTTAGAATGTGAGATTTCTACCTTGCTTCCTTTTCCTTGTTTGGATGTGGACTTAAGGTAGAACCCCGCAACCTATTATATATCTGACCTTGACTATATATAATGTGTATAAACTAATTGATCACTTAATAGATGTTAAGAATCTAATTAATTAAAGTTCAACACTTAGTTATAATGGGTATAACTTATAGAATATTTGGTTCGTTCTATAATGCCTTAGCTTATACATCAGAGTTATACTTGATGAAGGCCTGATAAACCATAGAATGTGTGAATTTTATTTTACTTCCTTTTCCTTGTTCGGGTGTGGTCTTACTGTGAAGTCACACAGTCTACTGTCCATTATATCTTGATTATGTACAACTAGTATATACTAAGTGATTATAGAAAAAACCGATTCAGTCACACTTTACATTAAGAAAATATAGGATTTTCTTGGAGATCATGAAAACTTATTCAATTATTAAAGAAGATACTTTCTTTAAACAAAATCTTATGCACTCACTCAACATAACTGTTGATACTCGCTTTCAAAATACTTATATTCTTAGGGAATCTAGTAAGACAGGTATCCACACCAGAGTCACAAAGAGAGAGTAGTAAATTCTTGTCTTATCTTTTGATACAGTTATAATATTATTCAAGTAATGTTTTGAACTCAATGTAAACACTTTTTTTATCTATACTATGAATGTTTTTTCCTTGATTACTATTATGAAATTCTTGTCATACTACATATGACGTCCTCCGCCCCTGAACGTTTCCGCCGTTTTGGTTTGGGGTTGTGACAGAATGTCCTGTCTTTCAGGTTCTAAGAACCTTGTAGCTGGACCAGATGAGAGACTAGTAGTCTCAATAGTGGTTAAGAGAATATTTACACCCAGGTTAGTGAGAGGGTGCACCAAATCAGTGGATTTTGGGTGAAATGCAAGGATAGTCCCTTGGATTTCAAGTATGAGTTTGGACCCGAGTTATATATATGTTGGCATTCCAATCTAGGGTATTCTATCGTGAGGATGACCGGACCCTATGATCGATTGGACTTGGCATTTTGGTATTCCAGCCTAAAGGTTGATTGGGCCAGGCATGAGTGTTCGTGTCGGTTAGCTAGTTGTGGTATGTATGTTGTTTGGTGGTAATCGCCTACGGGACTGTATTCTATGAGATGTTGTAGGTGACAAGGAACGATATGATAGATGATTGTTTGTATTATGTGCGTACCTGATCCGAATGGTCTCTTTGATGATATATTGTGTTTGGTTGGGCTGAGGTGGTCCTGCTCTATGCAGTAGGCCAAGATACTCGGTGCGGACCGATGGTGAGTCGTAGGCACGTATGTTCCAGGGAGAGAGGTAGGGTTAAGATAGTAGGCCAATACACCCAGTGAGGCCCAACGGTAATTTGTGGTCACCAAGGTTCGGAAGGAAAGGTGGGATTGGGGCGGAAGGTTAGTGGACCCAGGACGGTCTGAGTAGACTGAAGGCCTGGTAAGGTGGTCTAGTCAGGTCAAACGCCCGGTGAGCGGTCCGAAAAGGTTGTAGGACCTAAGGCGGTCCATTCATGCCGAAGGCTCGGTGAACGTTGGTTTGGCAGTTAAAGGGGGCATTAAATTGTCGCAGCAGAATGTAATATATGGTTCTGTTTCCCGGTGAAAACCTCAAATTTTCAAAAGTTGGATAGTCGGTTTAGGGGATAAGTATAATGGAAGTAGCAATAGTTCACTATGTGCGGTCTATCAGGGAGTCAGACTAGTTTCGAGATTCTAGGTTTCAAGTCTAAGGTGAAGTGGGACCGGTTGCTACGCGAAATTATGGATTTGGTGTCTCTGGGGTAGAAATTTTCTGCAAGGTTGCTCGTCTTGGGAAAGGTTGTTGATAGTTCGATTTGTGGAGGTGTCCCTCAACATGTCGGGCATGCCAAGAATGGTAAGAAATGATTTCTAGGACGAAATAAAATTCAAGTGGGGGAGAGTTGTAACATCCCAATTTCCAGAAGTGTGATTTTAGGGTTTTATTGCAAATAAGGAAGCCTACTCGATGAGTTGGAGGCCCCAACTCGTCGTGTATATAGTAGTAAACCCGCGTGAATTAAGAAGTCTATCCGATAAGTTGGAGGACCCCAACTCGACGAGTAGGAGATGAATGAGGAAAACCTTAAATTTTAGGGTTTGCACCCTATTTTAAGGACTTTAGCTCTTCTCCCCAGCCTCCCTTACCACCCCTATCATCCAGAAGCAAACCCTAGAAAGCTAATCCTCCATTTTTTTAGTGTGTCAGGTCAAAAGAGAGTGTGTTTGGAGCATTTATTGAAGCGTTAAGAGCTTGGAACAAGGAAGAGATTATAGATCCAGCCTTTGCACTGTTGTAGCAGCCATCTAGAGGTATAAAGCTACCACCTTGACACTTCATTGCTTATATCTTCCCTTGTGGAAGAAAATGGTCATTTCTAGTGCAAAATGGAGTCACTTTCGGGATTGAGCTTGTCACAAGTACAAGGTTTCAAATCTGGACTCCTCTAGGTCCCAATAGTCATAAAGTTCTGGCCTTTAGCAAGTTGTAGCTTTCTTCTCACCTAGAACTTCTTCTTTAGCTTGGTTTTGGCTCTTAAGACCTTGCATGCACTTAAGGTTTGCAACTTTGCGTGGCAAGTATACCCTAAGAGCTTAGATCTGTAATATAGAGCTTTAGGGTAGCTTGAAAATGAATGAATGAGAAATGGTTTGAAGGGACTCGACTAGTTGGATAGCCAACTCGACGAGTCGAGATGGGTTTCCCTGCTTTTTAGATTCTACATGGACTCAGCGAGTCCGTGAGGTGACTCGACAAGTCAGTTATGGATTTCCCAACATTTGGACACTGCATGGACTCAACGAGTTGTCTAAAAACTGGGCGAGTCAACTGGGATTGTATCACACCCCGAAACCGATGGTGGAAACGTTCCGGGGCGGATGACGACATGTGTAGTATCACAACCAATGTACATAATAAGCATAGTAAACACAAAACTTTACATTACATATCAATAATTACATTTGTTTGAAAGTAACGTGATACATGTTTATCTATACATAAGTTTGAACAAAAGTAAGATGTGACTTCTAAAACGCTCCGTCTTCTCCAAAAGATCACGGGGTACCCGTCTAATGTGGACCTGAGAATACAAGCAGTTTGAAAATTAGCATAAAGCTGGTGAGTTCATAAGCTGTTTGTTTATGTAAAAAGATCATGTTTCTTTTGTTTTTCTAAAAAAGTTATTATCCAAGAAAATCCCATATTTTCTTAATAAGACAGTTTAGTTAAACTTCTGAATTCGGTTCGGTACAACAATAGATAGTTTAATACGTCAAACTATATGTATCAAAAAACCCTAGATTACCATCCAGTACAACAGTAGGTAGTTTTAATATATAAAACTATAGATTAAAGGAAGATATAAAATCCGTGAACAAAACTTATATTAATACGTATTGTGAGTCGGATAACCATCCTAATATGACACGAGACCTCCTTGACGTTCTTCAGGCGTCGGACGATATCCAAAATTTGTCACCCCAGGTGTGCCCGCCTAACTGTAACTAGCAGTTAAGGTGTGGGATTGTCAGTCTCGAATAGATCTATTCACAAATTCCACGCTCTCCCTCCAAGAGACTTTGGTTATACTTTCGGGGAGGACTTAGTGATAACCCGAAGGGTTTAATGAAGATGAATCTCACAAGCTAGTATTAAATTATTCACGTTGTACTTGGTCGTTATCAAACATCATAATCGTTTTGAAACATAATAGAGTAAAAACAATTGAATACAAAGAAATTATCTGGCATGATACTCTAAATTAAGCAGAGATAAACTGAATCAGACATAGTTTATCTATTAACTATGCATGAAATCTGTACTCGTAAAACAAGAACTAAAGATCCTAAATTATTCCCATAATAATTTGATTTTTTTGTTTGTTTCTCACACTGTAATTGAAATCTACTTAGTTATATTCAGAAAAACATCCCTTATGCTCCGCATGATACAAAAGGGGTAAAGATATCTAAAAGTTTGCCAGATATTTATAGAATTACATCAGTTTTAAGTTTCAAAAACATTTATAGTTTGCTTGTATCCCCACCACCCTGAAAACATTGAAAAACTCAAAAAAGGCATAGGGGTATGAACTCACCAGACGAGAAATGTGCCGGTTGGATGCTAATTGTCAGTTCAGGGCTTGAAAACACGCGAGGTTCCTATGTAATATGAAGAGATACATAATTTGTATCTAATTAGACCTTGATCTATTAATTAAATAAAAATAAACACTTCTAGACACGAAAACACTTCAATTCAAGTGTTTGGAGTGACCCGGGTGGCATCTACGAGGGTATAGGGCCTAGATATGGAGTTTTCCCTTCAAGAGTAAACTCCTAAAGGATATTACAGCCCATAGACCATATCCCCATGAGTTTCAGGCCGGAAACTCATGGGTGGTGGGTTCTTGGTTTCTAAATGGCCTTACAACACTTCTGGGTTGATGCTAGGATCAAATCTAGGGCATAGGAAGTGATTTAACTATCAAAGGGGCCACTTAATGGAGTTTACAGCTGTAAACTAGGATTTTACGGCCTTAAACTCTCTCATACCCAATCCTTATGCGTTTTAGTGGTCCAAGATTAATCACATGTGATTCCAACTCATTTTACAAGTCATAGGATGAAGTTAAGGCACCATTTGACCCATTTATAGGAGTTTACGGCCCAGGAACCCATCCCTGGGGGGTTTACAGTCGTGAACTCCTAAGGGGGTAGTTTTCTTGATGATTAAGGTCCCTAACATACTTGTGGATCGTTCTAGACATTATTACAAGGCTTAGGAGGTGTTTAAGGGGCATCTTAACACCTTAGAAGGTGCTTACGACCTAAGAAAAGGGGTTTATGGTCCAAGCATGATCTTGGGATGTAAACTCATGTTTACTCCTCAAATGTTGAATTTTTGTTGTTCCAAGTCCAGTCTTGAAAGCCTCTAAGTCATATCTAAGCTCTAAAGGTGGTTTGGAAGGGTTGTGGGGCTCCAAAACCCCATTTAGGTGTGTCTGCGGCCTAGGGCTATTTTTGGGCTGTAAACACATGTTTATGGTCCTTTTTCATAATTTAAACACGAATTTGAAGGCTAAACATGTTATACTATGAGCTAGGATGGATTACATACCTAATTAGAGCTTGAAAGGGGTGATTTTTGGATCAAAAGCTTAGATATGTAGAGAGAGAGCATAGAGAGAGGTTGAAAAAGCTTCAAATGAATTTATTTCAACTTTAAATATGGTTTAAGTTTGAGACACGGTGTAAGTCCACCCGATACTGACGTTTAACGAGGCTTTTAGTCGTACCCAATTAAGTTGTCGTAGCCCGACATGGTCGAAACTAAAAAATTTCCAATTACTAATTTGGGGTGTTTTCTTGTGTTTCTAACGTGTTTGTACACCCATTAAGTCATAATAGAAATCTCAAAATAAATGACATAATTTAAAACATAAACGGAACAATTTGAAAAAGACGAATTTTTTTGACGGAACGGGTTACAGCAATAGAATAAACTTCGCGTTGTCACATTATCCCCCCGTTAAAGGGAATTTCGTCCCGAAATTCAAAAATTAAGATACAAATCATGGATTTGGAAAGAGATGTGGATATTTCTGCTTCATCGAGTCTTCGCACTCCCAAGTGAATTCGGCTCCCCGCTTGGCACTCCAGCGAACCTTCACTATCGGGATGCAGCTTTGCTTCGTATGTTTGATTTCTCGATCCATGATTTCGATTGGTTCCTCCACGAAGTTCAAGTTTTCGTTGATCTTGAACTCGTCTAGAGGTATCACGAGGGTTTCATCGGATAAACACTTTTTAAGACTAGAGACGTGGAAGACAGGATGGATGTTACTAAGTTCTTGGGGTAATCGGAGTTTATAGGCTACAGGACCAATCCTAGCAAGGATCTCGAAGGGTCCTATGTATCTCGGGTTAAGTTTTCCACACTTTCCAAAGCGTATCGCACCTTTCCAGGGCGAGACTTTCAACAGGAAACGATCACCGACCTGGAATTCCAAAGGTTTCCGTCGTTTAACGGCATAGCTCTTCTGTCTATCTCGTGAAGCTTTCAATCGTTCTCGGATTTGGATGATCTTCTTGGTGGTTTCACGGATGATTTCAGGACCAGTGAGAGCACTATCGGGGAATCGACTCTTTGCTAGCTGTGTGTCCCCTACCTCGGCCCAGCATAAAGGGGATCTGCACTTGCGACCGTAGAGGGCTTCGAATGGGGCAGCCTTAATACTGGTGTGGTAGTTGTTGTTATACGAGAACTCTATCAAAGGCAAATGTGTGTCCCACGACTTTCCGAAATCGATGACACATGCTCTAAGCATGTCTTCCAGGGTTTGGATAGTTCTCTCACTTTTTCCGTCTGTCTGAGGATGATAGGTCGTGCTCATGTCTAGTTTCGTTCCAAGAGCCTTCTGGAGAGACTGCCAAAATCTAAAGGTAAACCTACTATCTCTATCGAAGATGATGGACACAGGTACACCATGCAGTCAGACTATCTCTTGGATATAGATTCGCGTGAGTCTTTCCATCTTGAACGACTCTTTAATCAGAATGAAGTGAGCGGATTTTTTCAAACGATCGGCAATTACCCAAATGGTATCGTACCCACTCGAACATTTGGGTAACTTGGTGATGAAATCCATGGTAATCATTTCCCATTTCCACTCGGGTATCTCGGGCTGCTTGAGCAGACCCGAGGGTTTCTGGTACTCGACTTTTACCTTGGTGCAAGTCAGGCACTTGCCCACGAAGGTTGTGATCTCAGCTTTCATGTTTGGCCACCAGTATTGTTTCTTGAGATCCAGGTACATCTTGTCCGAACCTGGGTGCACAGAGTATTTGGTCTTATGAGCTTCGGTCATGATAGCGTTTCTGAAACTTCCGAACGTTGGGGTCCAGATTCGATCCATGAAACAGTAGACTTTGTCACCTCTGATCTCAAGTTTCTTCTCCATTCCTCTCAAGGTTTCGTTCAACACGTTTTCTGGTTTTAGGGCTTCCAACTGGGCTTCTCGGATCTATGCGGATAAGTGAGAATGGATGGTCATCGTCAGTGTTTCGTTTTGCGGCTTAAACTCTCCTTTCGGCTAAGGGCACCTGCTACCACATTGGCCTTACCGGGATGGTAGCGGATTTTGCACTCCTAATCACTGAGTAGCTCTACCCATCGGTGTTGCCTCATGTTTAAGTCTTTCTGATTGAAGATGTGATGTATGCTTTTATGGTTAGTGAAGATCGTGCACTTAGTTCCACAGAGATAACTTTTCCTCTCTGCATAAGCACACAGCCTAAACCCTGGTTTGATGCATCGCAGTAAACAACGAAATCCTGTCCCTTAGGGCAGGGACAGGATAGGTGCGCTGCACAAGGCTTGCTTTAACGTTTGGAACGTAGTTTCTTGCTTTTCACTCCAATAAAAGAGTACACCTTTCTGTGTTAGAGTGGTTAAGGGTTTGGCAATTCTGGAAAAATTTTGGATGAACCTCCGATAATAGCCGGCGAGACCCAAGAATTGATGGATTTCTGTGGGTGTCTTTGGTGCCAACCAATTCTCTATGGCTTTGATCTTGGAGGGGTCCACGTGTATACCTTCCTCGCTTACCACGTGACCAAGGAAAGTTACCTCCCGAATCTAGAATTCACACTTTGAGAATTTCGTGAACAACTTTTTGGATAAGGGTTTCCAACACTAATCTCAAGTGTTGTTTGTGATATTCTTCGCTTCTGGAATAGACAAGTATGTCGTCAATGAACACGATGAAGAACTTGTCCAGAAAAGGACGACACACCCGATTCATCAGGTCCATGAACACTACCGGTGCGTTGGTTAGACCGAAGGGAATCACTACGAACTCGTAGTGTCCATACCGAGTCCTGAAAGCTGTTTTGGAAACATCACTCTCATGAACTCGTAGCTGATGATACCCTGACCTAAGGTCTATCTTCGAAAATTAACTGGCTCCCTGAAGTTGATCGAAGAGTTTATCTATTCGAGGAAGAGGATATCGGTTTTTGACTGTCAATTTATTTAGCTCACGGTAGTCGATACACATCTGGAAGGATCCATCTTTCTTCTTTACAAACAATACCGGAGCTTCCTAGGGTGAGGAACTCGGTCTGATGACCCCTTTGCCGAGTAGCTCATTGAGCTGGTTGGATAACTCCTGCATTTCTACTGGAGCTAAGTGATACGGAGATTTGGCTATGGGGGTAGCTCCAGGAATTAGGTCGATGCGAAACTCAACTTGACGTTTGGGAGGAATTCCCGGGAGCTCTTCAGGAAAGACATCAGGAAAGGTACAGACTTCGGGGATGCTCTCGAGATCTTTAACTTCCTTCTTCTCATTGATTACATGGGCTAGGAATTAGTGACACTCCTATCGCATAAGCTTTTGAGCTTTGATGCAAGATATGATGCAAAGATTGGAACTGAGTTTATCGTCGTAGATCATGAGAGTCTGGCCAGAGGGAAGATTGAGACGGATGGCGTTTTTATAACAAAGGATATCAGCATGATTGGGACTCAACCAATCCATGCCAATAATAACATCAAAACTCTTAATGGAAACTGGCATTAGGTCGATAGGGAAGGAATGATCATTCAGGGTAAGGGTACAGCGTATGAATATGTCGCTAGCGCTTTCTTTCTCACCGTTAGCCATCTTGATGGTAAATGTTTTGGTTAATGGTTGGGGATTATGTTTAAGAAGACGTTTGAATGAATGGCTAACAAAACTACGTTCTGCACCAGAATCGAAAAGGACACTAGCATAAGAGTTGTCGAGGAGGAACGTACCCGAGACAACGGTGGGATCGGCGACTGTCTCTTCTTGTCCCATAGCTAGGACTCTCTCAGTGTTACCCGTTGTAGTTGCCTTGGGGTAGTTTCTCTTGAAATTCCCTACTTCCCCACATCCGTAGCAGGCCTGACCGACACCCGCTCCGGAAGATTGATTTTTTGATTGGGCTGGTTTTCTGCAGTTTCGAGGCCCTTCTTGCCACAGTTGTTGCAGAGTCTTTCACGATAGGGCCCGGGAGTATGATGATGATAGCTACACTTGCTGCACCATGGAAGGGTACTAGTGTATCCGCTGGTAGGAGTCTGAGTGGTTGATCCAACGGTAGAAACAGCAGCAGGGGTAGTAGCAGCGTGGACTGCCACAGTTTGTTGCTTCTTAGAGGATCCTTATGAACCTTGGGCATTCTGTTTGTTCCAGAATTTCTTTTTACTACCACCACTACCTTTAACCGGTTCTGGAGTGGTGACCTCATCATCGGGATTGTCTTCATGATCAATCAGGGTTTGCGCCAGACATTTAGCGTTGTCGAAAGTGTCTGGATTTGCAGCCAAAACATTCCCTTTGGTTGGCTGGGTCAGCCCCCAGATAAATCTTTCAATCTTTTTACTTTCTAGGGTAACCATTCCCCGACAGAGAAGTGCTAGTTCTTCGAATCTAGAGGTGTAAGCGGCGATGTCGGAACCCTTCATCTTTAGATTCCAAAGTTCATGCTCCAATTTCTGCATCTCGCCTCGCGGGCAGTACTCAGCAAGCAGAAGCTCCTTCATGGCTTCCCAACCCATAGCATTGGCTACAGGTAGGGTTATGGATTTGACTCGGCCGTTCCACCAAGTCAAGGCTTTATCGGTGAAGGTGCAGGCGGCAAACTTCACCTTATCAGATTCGGAGCAAGTACAGATTTCGAAAATAGATTCGTTTTCTCGAACCATTGAGTTAGGATAATGACACCTCCAGTGCCATCGAAAGATGTGGGTTTCGCGTTCATAAAGTCTTTATAGGAACACTCCTTCCGGTGTCCCTGGTTATCGTCCTAGTTTTGAGATTGGGTACCACCTCCTGAACCACCGGAGCCACCGTAGTTCATTTGAGACATGGCGGCTGCCACTGCGGTAGTAACAGTTGCCTGGAACATCACAGGATCAAATTGAGGAGGATGTGGTGGTGGCGGAGGGTTGTTGTTCTTTGAGCTAGGTCTCTTTCTTGGAGGCATCTTGATCTAAAATGATTAGGTAAAGAGGATGGTAAGTCCTCTGAACTGAATCCAAAGATATGAAACAAGAGATATCTCATTATGACAGATATAAAATTTTATTAAGCGATAAAGCAGGAAAGAGTTATCAAGGCAGATAAATTATCGCTAAAGGAACGATCGAGGAGCAACGCTTGAGTGAGCATTTCTATAACGAATTTGGCTCAAGAAAATACTCCCATAGTATTTTATGATTCGCTGCGATGATGGCTCATTGTTTGGGTATTAGGTAACTTTTAGGCATGCCGCACATCACAGTCACTCCCAAGCACATGTTGGTTGTGTCTCGAATGAATATAGTTGATCAGACTATATTGACCCTAGACACGACTACATAATGGCCCAGGTTTAACCACAGCGTATAACACCCAATTACTTATGTTTTTTTCTACTCGTAGTTACGGTTCCCAGCGGCTAGGTATACTTGTATACTTGTAAAAATACTTATATTTTAAAGTATACTTTTAGTTCAGAGCACTTCGGACCCTTAGTGTTTATAGTCTTATACCATGTAAGGTTTGGTATACTTAGTTCACTATAAACAAGGGCTCTGATACCAATCTGTCACACCCCGAAACCGATGGTGGAAACGTTCCGGGGCGGATGACGACATGTGTAGTATCACAACCAATGTTCATAGTAAGCATAGTAAACACAAAACATTACAATACATATGAATAATTACATTTGTTTGAAATTAACGTGATACATGTTTATCTATACATAAGTTTAAACAAACGTAAGATGTGACTTCTAAAACACTCCGTCTTCTCCAAAAGATCACGGGGTACCCGTCTAATGTGGACCTGAGAATACAAGCAGTTTGAAAATCAGCATAAAGCTGGTGAGTTCATAAGCTGTTTGTTTATGTAAAAAGATCATGTTTCCTTTGGTTTTCTGAAAAAGTTATTATCCAAGAAAATCCCATATTTTCTTAATAAGACAGTTTAGTTAAACTTCTGAATTCGGTTCGGTACAACAGTAGATAGTTTAATACGTCAAACTATATGTATCAAAAAACCCTAGATTACCATCCAGTACAACAGTAGGTAGTTTTAATATATAAAACTATAGATTAAAGGAAGATATAAAATCCGTGAACAAAACTTATATTAATACGTATTGTGAGTCGGATAACCATCCTAATATGACACGAGACCTCCTTGACGTTCTTCAGGCGTCGGACGATATCCAAAATTTGTCACCCCAGGTGTGCCCGCCTAACTGTAACTAGCAGTTAAGGTGTGGGATTGTCAGTCTCGAATAGATCTATTCACAAATTCCACGCTCTCCCTCCAAGAGACTTTGGTTATACTTTCGGGGAGGACTTAGTGATAACCCGAAGGGTTTAATGAAGACGAATCTCACAAGCTAGTATTAAATTATTCACGTTGTACTTGGTCGTTATCAAACATCATAATCGTTTTGAAACATAATAGAGTAAAAACAATTGAATACAAAGAAATTATCTGGCATGATACTCTAAATTAAGCAGAGATAAACTGAATCAGACATAGTTTATCTATTAACTATGCATGAAATCTGTACTCGTAAAACAAGAACTAAATATCCTAAATTATTCCCATAATAATTTGATTTTTTTGTTTGTTTCTCACACTGTAATTGAAATCTACATAGTTATATTCAGAAAAACATCCCTTATGCTCCGCATGATACAAAAGGGGTAAAGATATCTAAAAGTTTGCCAGATATTTATAGAATTACATCAGTTTTAAGTTTCAAAAACATTTATAGTTTGCTTGTATCCCCACCACCCTGAAAACATTGAAAAACTCAAAAAAGGCATAGGGGTATGAACTCACCAGACGAGAAATGTGCCGGTTGGATGCTAATTGTCAGTTCAGGGCTTGAAAACACGCGAGGTTCCTATGTAATATGAAGAGATACATAATTTGTATCTAATTAGACCTTGATCTATTAATTAAATAAAAATAAACACTTCTAGACACGAAAACACTTCAATTCAAGTGTTTGGAGTGACCCGGGTGGCATCTACGAGGGTATAGGGCCTAGATATGGAGTTTTCCCTTCAAGAGTAAACTCCTAAAGGAGATTACAGCCCATAGACCATATCCCCATGAGTTTACGGCTGTAAACTCATGGGTGGTGGGTTCTTGGTTGCTAAATGGCCTTACAACACTTCTGGGGTGATGCTAGGATCAAATCTAGGGCATAGGGAGTGATTTAACTCTCAAAGGGGCCACTTAATGGAGTTTACGGCTGTAAACTAGGATTTTACGGCCATAAACACTCTCATACCCAATCCTTATGTGTTTTAGTGGTCCAAGATTAATCACATGTGATTCCAACTCATTTTACAAGTCATAGGATGAAGTTAAGGCACTATTTGACCCATTTATAGGAGTTTACGGCCCAGGAACCCATCCTTGGGGTGTTTACAGCCGTGAACTCCTAAGGGGGTAGTTTTCTTGATGATTAAGGTCCCTAACATACTTGTGGATGGTTCTAGACATTATTACAAGGCTTAGGAGGTGTTTAAGGGGCATCTTAACACCTTAGAAGGTGCTTACGGCCTAAGAAAAGGGGTTTATGGTCCAAGCATGATCTTGGGCAGTAAACTCATGTTCACTCCTCAAATGTTGAATTTTTGGTGTTCCAAGTCCAGTCTTGAAAGCCTCTAAGTCATATCTAAGCTCTAAAGGTGGTTTGGAAGGGTTTTGGGGCTCTAAAACCCCATTTAGGTGTGTTTGCGGCCTAGGGCTATTCCTGGGCTGTAAACACATGTTTATGGTCCTTTTTCATAATTTAAACATGAATTTGAAGGCTAACGATGTTATACTATGAGCTAGGACGGATTACATACCTAATTGGAGCTTGAAAGGGTGATATTTGGTTCAAAAGCTTAGATATGTAGAGAGAGAGTAGAGAGAGGTTGAAAAATCTTCAAATGAAGTTATTTCAACTTTAAATGTGGTTTAAGTTTGAGACACGGTGGAATTCTACCCGATACTGACGTTTAACGATACTTTTAGTCGTACCCGATTAAGTTGTCGTAACCCAACATGGTCGAAACTAAAAAATTTCCAATTACTAATTTGGGGTGTTTTCTTGTGTTTCTAACGTGTTTGTACACCCATTAAGTCATAATAGAAATCTCAAAATAAATGACTTAATTTAAAACATAAACGGAACAATTTGAAAAAGACGAATTTTATTGACGGAACGGGTTACAGCAATAGAATAAACTTCGGGTTGTCACACATTGTCATGATTCTCTGGATTCCAAAGGAACTCGATGAGTCAGTAAATTGCACTCAACGAGTCAGGTCAACATGGATTGTTGACCTTAATCGTTGACTTTGACTTTGATCAAGGGTTGACCAATTTGACTTTTGAGGGTATTTTGTTAAATTGGGTATTTATGGTAGTGGATCATTGATGGTTATATGGGGTTAGAGTTTGGAGCCGTTTTCGGGAGTTTGGCATTTAGTTTCGATCGACATTGCAAGGTGAGTTATCCTCCCTATATCAACAGGGTGTAAGGCACCAATGTCGGCCCTTATCGGATTTGTATCTAGGTATTTGCATGATATGTTTATTGATTTGCTAGATCTGTATCCTGGTAGGTAGGATAGTGATATGCTTAATGACCTGGTTAGGTCTGAATCCTTGTATATAGGATAATGTTATGTTAGTGACCGGTTCGGTCAGTATCCTAGTTATAGGATGTTGTTATGATTAGTGATCTATTAAATCAGTTTGACTGTTATATATGCTAGCGTATGATATTTATGTGCACATGATTGTTTGATTTGGGGGTTGGGTTGAGGCGGACCTGTTTTGTGCTCTGGGACAACATACCTTGGGCAGACCGGATAGACTACAGACCCAGGAGGGCATATAGTCAGGCCAAAGGCCAGGCGAGCTTCCGGATAAGCTAAAGGCCCTGAGAGGCGATCTGGACATGCCGAGGCTCGAAGAGTAGGCCAGATAGACTTAAGGCTCAGTGCGGGCAGTCCAATCATATTGTAGACTCTGAGAGTGGACCAGATGGACTGAAGGTCCGGTGCGGACGGTCCAGTCATACTATAGACTCTATATGAATGTTGTTGTTTATTTGATATGATTATGATTGTATGGTGTTGGTATTTTGGGGTAACTCACTAATCCTTTGAGCTTACATTTATCGATTATTGTTTTAGGTACTTCTGATGACCGTGGGAAGGCGCAGACGTGACCATACACTTACTCATATTTTGATTTGGATTTCTGGATACTCTGGTATGAAAATTGTTTTGAAAACAATTTGTAATAACCAATGGTTCTTGAATGATTTAAAAGGTTTTAAATTGGCATGATTTTTAGTGATGTTACAAAACTCTACCACACTGAGTCAACAACTCCCGACTGTCTCTGACAAATAAAGGAATATGCCCTCTGATTCACCCAGCCTTCCGATTCTCCTTTTTCAATCCCTTCAACTAAACCTTTTTTATCAAATCCAACAAAGGCATAGTAACAACCATGCTCAAACAAATATCCATGATAGGAGAACTCACGGCCTTACGGCTCAAAGCAACGGCCACCACATTGGCCTTCCCAGGGTGGTACAAGATCTCACTATCACAATTCTTTACCACATCCAATCATCTCCGCTGCCGCATATTCAAATTCGACTTATCCATCAAGTACCTCAAATTCTTGTGGTTGGTGTAAATAGTACACCTAAACCCATACAGATAGTGCCACCAAATATTTAGAGCAAAAACCACAGCACCCAACTCCAAATCAAGCGTAACGTAATTAGCCTCATGAGGCTTCAACTGCCTCGAAGCGTAAGAAATCACATGAGCCCTCTACGTAAGGACAACTCCCAAACCTGAAATAGAAGCGTCACAATAAACCACGAAATCATCCAAACCCTCGAGAAGCGTGAGAATCGGGGCCTCGTACAATATCTTCCTTAGAGTCTTAAAAATCAACTGTTGATCAAACTCACACTGATAGTGTATGTATAGAAGTAGAGTCATACAACTTGAATTTACTATCTCTGCGATCTTTTAGGTAGACAGTGCAGGTTTGCATCAAATGTCCCTTCAATTGGCAATATAAACATATGGACTCTTCAGGAATGGCACATGCGACTATCTCAGAATTAGCCTTTCTCTTTACCACATGGTCAAACAGTTTGACCTTGGCCGATCCCTTTCCATTGGGAAGAGAAATCGTTTCCGGACTACTAATGTTGCCATTGTTAAGGTCCATGGACATTTGGGAGATTGATCCTTCAAACATATTTGCTTGACCAGTGCACTTTAGCATTTCTGCTTCAGCAGCAATTAGCAAATATGTCAGATCAATAAGGGTCACGTCGTTGTCAATCATGTAGTAGTCCTTAACAAACTGTCTATATGACTCAGGAAGCGAGTGAAGAACCAAGTTAACCGCCATCTCCATTGGGAAAACGACACCCAACATTCCCAATCTGTCAATGTGCGACTTCATGTTTAGAACATGTGCACACACAAAATTTCCATCTAGGTGTTTGCAAGCCAACAGGGCTTGAGTAACCTTGGACTTTTTAATTTGATGAAAACGTGGGTCGGGGATAATCACTGGAGGATGTGGAGTAAGAGTTGGAGAAGCATGATTTCTAGTGCCACCATTTGAAGAAGGGAACGTCCTTTCACCTTAATCGATAAGTGGAAGATCTGATGGGTTCCATGCATAACAACAATCCTATGATGCACATGAAACCCTAATTTCTTTGGATCTAGGTTTTTCTCAAGTTATACATGCAAATTATTATTCCAAAGCAAGAACCCAAATCTATCATTCATAAGAACGAAATTCTAATTCAAATTAGGGTTAGAACAATACCTTTCTTGTTAGTAGCTTGATCTTGACCTTCAAGAGCTTAGTGCCTAAAATGTTGCACCTCTAATGGAGTCAAAAACACCACTAGCATCAAGGAAGAACAAGAGAGAGAGAGAGAGAGAGAGAGAGGAGGCTTCTGATTTCAGCCAGGGTTCTCCAAGAAAGTATAGGGGTGAAAACTTGAAGCCAAGGGTTACTTATATAGTTAAGCTGCTAGGGTTTTAGGTGGAAACCCTAAGTTTGTGCTTAGGCCTTAAGCAATCCATGGAACCCTTCTAGAAGTCCCCTTGGACAAAATCTATATGGGCTTCCCATAGATTTCATCCATCCCTTCTATTAGGAGTCCACAGCCCAACTTACAACTATCAGTTAATTACAATATCAGTCCCCTTAATTTAATCAGTCTCTTTTGATCACTAAATTTCTGATCAATACTAATTAAATAATATAATTTCTCAATTAATATATTATTCTTATAATATATTAATAAATCACTTATCAACCTCTTTCTCTATAATTCATCCTATCATTTGCTATGGTGAAGGCAACCCAAAAGGACCATGCTACTATCAGATCAAGTACATCCCAATTAGAGTTATGGGCTTGGACACCTAATCCAACAGTCTCCCACTTAGATAAGTCTAATAACTATAACTGCCAATGCAACTTCATAACTCGATTAGCAATCATAGCTCTCAAAATTCGTTGTCGAACTCTGATCATATCAAAAATGCATCCTTTAGACAAGGGATCAAATATTCCTCCATTCTACAAGATATCGTATGGACATGAGACATAGATTACAATCATTCTCTCTATCTAAGTGTTGTTTCCCGATTTCCGAGTTATGTCGACCGGCTAATTGAACAAATCAAATCAGTCTAGGCTTGGCCAAGCACTTAGGTGTCATTACTAAATCATTGAGGGGCCTACAAATATCACTTTTATCCCATTTAGGGTAAAAGGAACAGATAAACTTCGACTCATATGCTTGTACTATTTACTCATCAAATCACACACAACAATACGCTTTATAACATCAAGTTACTGATGCGTTTACATATTATCAATGTGCAACTGACTTGTAGATAACAACTCATATGTCTCCATTTCAATAATATAAGATATCATTGTCTCACAATCACTCGTGATGAAATCCATGAAATGATTCAGATGAGCTTGGGTTTAATCCAATACTCAAATCTTATTTTAGGAGTACTCATGAACAATGCATCAAACTTGTGCTATGTCTAAGCACTTAGACAATCTACAGTCGGATTCATGATAGTTTTTCCTCATTACTTACTTCCAAAGTATGATTGACTGTGGATATTTGAATAACCTAGTTATTCGGGAAGTAAAACTTGTGAAGTGAAACACAAGAATAATCTAATCCAATATGGTCTCAAAACGTTTGAATATAAATAAAACACTTATTATTTAATCACCATATTGATTAGACCTTATTCATTGTATAATGTTTCGAACAATCAACTTAATACTTGAATTAAAACATAAATCGTGTCATCCACAAGACACACACACACACACTATGTTTATCTATGATCCTTCCATTGTAAAATAGAACAATTGAATACATTTCCAATGATGCTCATTTCACAATTCCAAATCCTTATTATAAGTGTAAGAATTTCAAATTCTTGTCACTTCTAAATGTGTCAGAGTCTAAACCTATATGCAATGATCCATTTATAATGTCAATGCACCAAAGTCACAAAGATATAGCCAATGATATTACAAAGCATTCCACTGGAGATTTTTTACAAACATAATTCCATAGAAATGAAGTCTCACATTCAAAGGACATTACTTTGAACATCCTTCTTGCATAAAAGTTTCTAATCTTACACGTAGGTTCTTAATGCCCAACTCCCATTATGGAAACATTTCCATATTTCCATATGACAATCTATTCTTAATAGAATCTTATCTACTCAGAACCACATCAATATGGTCCATTTATTACTAAACTTCCAACTGTTCACAAGCAACCAATCCTCAACGAACCTCAGATTGTCCTTGATAGTTGTTTAATAACCTTAGTTATATTTTTTTCTAGTTCCTTTCCCTCTTAATGTGCTAGGCACTTAGAAAGATCAGAACAAACGAATATTATAGCATATGCAATCGATCCTATATCTGAAGCATATGGGATATGATTCATAATGTCTCACATAAAGATATGATAATTGACCAGTATTTTGCTATAATATTTCCATATATAGAGTTTTTTATGTTGAATCATTTCAACAAATGATATTCATATATGTTAATGACTAATTTCCATTAAAATTTCAAACTAAACTTTTAAATTTGAAATGAAGAATTAGTAGCCTCTCCCTTCAAACTTTTTATAGTAAAAACAGTTTCCAAATTCTACAACTTTGCAAATTTAGAGCTTTGTTTTCTATAAATAACACTTAACATAATAATTATGCTCCCACTAGCATAACAATTATTTTCTTACCAGTATAACATTTATGCTCCCACTAGCTTTGACATTTACCCAGAAATCAGTTGGACTTCTAGAAATAAATGTCTATCGACTTTCATACCAAAGTTCAGATTTCTGATACATGGTGCTTTGATAAGTCTTTGTCCAAACTTATCAAGCTCATATACCTTTTCTTAGATAACTTATGTGTGTGTCTAAACTCTTCCATAACTTATAGTAATAAATCCTGAATGTTAAAACTATTTTCCATTTCTCGCAATTTGAGCTATGAAGAGGGATGTCGTAATCATACTCAACTTTGAGAAAGCAATCATCACAACTTCTAACTCTAATCTTTTAAATATACTAGTGAAAGCGTTTCCTCATAATCATTTTCATAAAGTAGAGAGAAACCTCTTGTCACTTAGAATTTATAGTGTATGCATTCCTATCCATGTGAATTTGTCATTTCCAACCACTATCAAAACACAAGGCTTATGACAAATCCAAACTCTTACGAACTGAACTTGCTTAATCTCGATTTATTTCCATCTGGCAGCACAAAAAGCCTACTAGTGCTTCCAGGTTGTTGTGCAACTCACCTATACAGATCAATGTTCTTACACAAATCAAGGTGTTTTGCCTTATGCGGTTAAATGAGAACTTATAAAACTCACATGCATAGTCAACATAACTGGAACGGGCACAGAATCAAGAATATGTCAACTTAACTTGATAGGTTATCAACCTCAAGTCGTGTGCTAGTGATTACTTAAGGTTTATTCTTGATTAACTCTTGAAACTTTTCAAGACCATTAAGACTCCCACTGACCTCTTGACATATAAGGTTTTCTTGTCAAGGAACATTCCTTAATAACCAAATATTCAAGAATTAGTGAGGATTCACTTCATATAATTGGTCTTAGTAGGTCTTTGTTTTATTTAAACATCACAACTACCAATTTCAAAATGTGCAACAGTAAGAAAACATTTTTCTACTCCACATTTGATGACGTGTTATAAACCCTTTTAAAACATGTTACTCAAAATAGTATCTAGAGTATGACTCGAAAACTTGATCTTGGAATGAAGTACGAATCATCTATTGATTCAACCATTTCAACAATTCCCGATTTCTCTTCTTAGCCATACAAATACACTAAGGTGTCCTTATAGGATCAATTGTGATATGGTTCCATAATCATTAAGATAATCATAAAACACGATACTAAAGTGCTCTCCTTTCCTTTCAGATTGGAGAAACTTTTACCTTTCTTCCTATTTGATTCTTCATATTCGTTCTGCTATACTTTGAAACCTGTCAAGGTATTAGAATTATGCTTAATCTTGTAAGCACAACCATATTCACTAAACCATTAGTAAATCATGACAAATAGCCTTTATTATCCTTTGTGGTGGATCTAAACAATCCACATCAATGCGTACTAGATCCATTAGTCCTTCACTTGACTTACATATACATGTAAAAAGGAATTAGCCTTAATTTCCCAAAGATCAAGATTCTCATACATCACATAGTTCAATATTGCATGATTCCAAGTTTCTATCCAATTGAAACTTGGGTGATAAGAATCCTTCCTCATTTGGTAAATTATAACAATACCACAAACGATATATCTAAGAATCAATTCCACTTCAATATTGCTAATAATATAAAAACAATCATCAATTTTCACAAATGCCATTGCAAGGAAACATAAGATAAGATATAATCAATTTTTATTTTATATAAAAATGCGGAAAAACTTGTCCTTACAATGAAAATACAAATGAAAACTATGTTTCTAAATATTCCTATGCAATCTATCATAACTCCTAACTAGAAGCTCAAATATTTGATCATTGAACCATACGACCGAAATCCATTTCTTCACGATCAAACTCATATTGCCCTTCCTTTAAGCTTCCTTCTTCTTCTTTGATCCTACAAAACATCAAAATGCAATCTTATCCTATCATGTATTAAGAATCTATAAATAGGAACTTAATAGAGTTAGATAGTGGATATACTTGAAGTAGAGCCACACAATTTGACCTTACCATCCTTGCGATCATTCAGGTAGACACGGCAACTTCGCATCCAATGCCCCTTCTCTTGGCAATAGAAACATATGGACTCTTTGGGAATGACACATGGGACTATCTCAGAACATGCCTTTATCTTATGATCAAATTTTTTTCGGTCATGGTTGATTTCCCTCCCTTAAGATGAGAAACCATTTCTGGATTATCACTTTTGCTATTACTAAGATCCACGTAACCTTAGGAGATTGATCTTTCAGACTCCTTGCTTGACCAGTGCTCTTCAGCATTTCTGCTTCAGCAGCAATAAGCAATTATGTTAGATCAATAAGGGTCACATAGTGATCTGTCATATAGTAGTCTTTAACAAACTGACCATATGACTCGGAAAGTGACTGAAGAACCAAGTCAACAGCCAGCTCCTTTGGGAAAACGACACCCAACATTCCCAGTCTTTCAAGGTGCGACTTCATGTTTAGAATATGTGCACATACAGAGTTTCCATCTTTGTGTTTGCATTCTAATAGGGCTTGAGTAACCTTAAACTTTTCAAGTTGACAAAAACGAGGGTCAGGGAGAATCACTGGAGGAGGTGGAGGAAGAGAATGATTTCCAGTTTCAATGCTCGAAGAAAGCAATGACTTCTCACCTCGATTGACACTTGGAACATCATTTTCAGATGGAAAGCTTTTTCTAAAAGGGTGTGGAAGACCATAGTTGTCAGAACTAGACATCTACAAAAGGGGAGAAAAATCAAGTTAGCTGATTAATTCCTTAATATAACATCTAAATAAAATATCAAGGCTATAATCCAACACAATAATTTACAATTTGGAAGAGGGATGCCGTAATCCAATTGCAGATTATTTGAAGGTAGATAAATGATGATTTACCAATTCCACCACGATAACAAAATTTTAAATGAATTAGGTTTTAGATGAAATTCCTAGATCTTTTGAGACTCATTAAACTTTTCATGGGCATGTTTAATCTCGATTATGCCCTTTAAGTTTGTGACTGGGATATCGAGGATCACAAACAATGTGTGAATAACCATGCAAATTAGCTTGGTACTCTCGATGTCAATTACCACATACATAATCAATGTGTCGGTTAACCACACACGCTCCATTGATCGATGATAATCTTATGAGAAACCCATTGTCATCCTTTGTTAGTCTCATATTAGTGTGTCGGTTAACCACACACGCTCCACTAACGACCAACTAGGCGCAATGTGCAATTTCATAGGTTGGCATCAAATTCACATTTTCCTAAAGTAACTAAGATTGGGAATTTATAAAATGTTTAATTAATTTGTATTTTTCATTATACTTATTAATGAGAATGTCTTATCCTACCAGTTCGGCTAACGACCATCCACTAGTTAAGAGTGCGGTGGGTAAGAAAGGATACCCAATGGCGGTCATTTTATAGGTCGCTTCCTTAAACACCCCTTATAAATTAGCTTCGTGAATGAGGCTACTAACGGTAAGACTGACTTTACTTATACATATATATAAATTAAACTTTTAATATTATAATAGTATAAGGGTGTATTTTAAGCTTTTAAAACACTAGATGGTTTCATCTTTAAATAAATTAAACTTTTAATTTAATTAATTTTAAAACATATTAGGGATTTATTAATTCTCTTTAATTTAATCTTTTAATTAAACTATCAATAAAGCCATAATTATTCCTTCTAGTTTTATTTAAATTTCCAAAATTAAAACTTTAAATTCTTAAATTTAAATTATGAAACCAAAAGGATGTATTTTAAACATTTAAAATACTAGGGTTTTAGAATCTAATATTTCACAATTAAAACTTTTAATCAAATTTTAAATTCCAAAACTTGAGGGTAAATTTTGAAACTTTTCAAAACTTCTAGATCAAATTTAAAACAATTAAATTAATCATATAATTTTATCATTATCATAAATATGATCTAATCCAATTTAATTGATAAGAAAATTCAAATCAAAATTTACAAATAATTAATTTAACACATAATCTTGTAATTATCTTAAAATTTGACAATTATCTTTTAACTAGATGAGGATATCCATTACCATATTACAAAATTCGAATTTAATCAGTAAAAACAAATTACGGTAATTATCCAAATCTAATTTAGGCAAAAAAATCTGAAAATCCTGCCACCAAACGAACCAACTCATCAAGTTGGTCCAACTCGTTGAGTCCAACTGTCAGATGCCAAAATTGAAACCTTTTTCAGCTTTGAAAACATTACAATTGCATCATACAACAGAAAAACACCCTAAGCTCTGATATCACTGATGGGTTCTATGCATAACAACAATCCTATGGTGCACATACAACCCTAATTGTTTTGGATATAGGTTTTTCTCAAGTTATACATGCAAATTTTTATTCCAAAGCAAGAACCCTAATCTAGCATTCATAAGAACGAAATTCTAATTCAAATTAGGGTTAGAACAATACATTTCTTGTTAGTAGCTTATCTTGACCTTCAAGAGCCTAGTGTCTTAAATGTTGCACCTCTAATGGAGTCACAAACACCACTAGCAACAAGGAAGAACAAGAGAGAGAGGAGGAGGCTTTAGATTTCGGCCAGGGTTCTCCAAGAAAGCATAGGGGAGAAAACTTGAAGCTAAGGGTTACTTATATAATTGAGTTGCTAGGGTTTTAGGTGGAAACCCTAATTCTCTGCTTAGGCCTTAAGCAATCCACTAACCCTTCTAGAAAGCCCCTTACACAAATCTATATGGGCTTCCCATAGATTTCGTCCATTCCTTCTATTAGGAGTCCACAACCCAACTTGAAACTATCAGTTAATTGTAATATCAGTCCCCTTAATTTAATCAGTCTCTTTTGATCACTAATTTAATTCCAAATTAAGTTCTGATCAATACTAATTAAATAATATGATTTCTCAATTAATATATTATTCTTATAATATATTAATAAATCACTTATCAACCTCTTTCTCTATAATTCACCTATCGGTTGCTATAGTGAATGCAACCCAAAATGACCATGCTACTATTAGATCAAGTACATCCTAATTATAGTTATGGGCTTAGACACCTAATCCAACAAGATCATCTTCAGAAGGAAAACTATTTCCAAAAGGATGAGGAAGACCATAGTTGTCAAAACTTGACATCTATAAAGGGAGAAAATAATTCAACTTAGTTAAGGCTAGGATCCATACTTTCGATTCGAATTCTGAAAAGGGATGTCGTAATCAAATTCGAATCTATTTTAGGTAGGTAAGCAATTACCAGTTTCAATCAAATGAAACTTCTAGATCTTTTGAGATTCATTGAACTATTCAATGGCATGTTTAATCTCGATTATGCTCTCACTTTGTGACTGGGATGCCGAGGATCACAAACGAGATGTGAATAACCATGCAAATTAGCTTGATACTCTCGATGTCATTTATCACCTAATCAATGTGTCGGTTAAGCACATACGCTCCATTGATCAATGATAATTTACGAGACACCCATTGCTAACAATATTAGTCCATATTAGTGTGTCGGTTAACCACACACGCTCCACTAATGACCAATAAGGTGCAATGTGCAATTTCATGGGTTAGCATCAAATTCACATTTTTCCTAAAGTAACTAAGAATAGGATTTTAGAAAAAGTTTAGTTACTTTATGTCATTATACTTTTAATGAGAGTTTAGTGTCCTATCCTACCAGTTCGGCTAACGATCATCCACTAGTCAAAGGTGTGGTGGGTAAGAATGGATACCCAATGACGGTCATTTTACAGGCCACTTCCTTAAACACCATTTGTAGACCAGCTTCGTGAATGAAACCTACTAATGGTAAGCCTGATCTTTTCTTTTATATATATATATATATATATATATATATATATATATATATATATATATATATATATATATATATATATTAAGCTTTTAATTCTATAATAGTATAAGGGTGTATTTTAAACTTTTAGAATATTAGGCTTCTAAAATTTAAGGTTTCAAAATTAAACTATCTAATTAAATTTTAAATTATAAAACCATAAGGGTGTATTTTGAAACTCTTCAAAATACTCAGTTAAATGGTAAATTAACAAAATAATTTTTATCTTTGTCCAACATTTAACCAAATCATGTATTTTGATAAGGATATATCATTACCTTTTTCGAAAATTCAATTTTAGGCAATAAAAACGAATTTAGGTAATTATCCCAATCAAACCAAGATATGAAAATCAAAAAACCAAGGATCTGACAGGTCAACTCGTCAAGTAGGGCCAACTCATCGAGTTCTAGGCACTGCACTCGTCGAGTAGGGCTAACTCGTCGAGTTCCAAACGTGAACTCGTCAAGTTTGATGAATATATTGACGAATCTGCTCCCTCCTCCTTTGGACAATTCACAATGGCATCAAATTCAAGTGAAAAACATCTTAGCTCTGATACCACTGATGGGTTATGGGCATAACTACATCCTATGTGATCATGCAACCCTAATTGCTTTGGATCTAAGTTTTTCACTAGTTTAACATGTAAATTGAATACCAAAGCTAAATCCTAGATCTAGCATATAATTTTCGAAATTTACATAATAAAAGGGTTTTGATGATTACCTTACTTGTTATGTAGTAATAACAAGAGCACCTTGTAGATCCTTGACTCTTGAAAGTAAGTGCCCCAAATGTTGCACCTCTAATGGCTCACAAACACTCTTTGCAAGAGGATGAGAAGAGAGAGAGAAGGGAATGCCTTTAGAAAATCAGTTCTTCTAGGGTTAGAAATCTTAGGCCGAAAAACCAAAGGGTTACATCCGTTTTATACATGAGGTGGCTTAGTCCCAAAGCTAGGGTTTGTAGGTGGAAACCCTAATTCCCTGCTTAAGGCCTAAGCAGCCCATGGACTCCTCTTTGGAAGGCCTTGGACGAAAATCTTATAGGAGCACCCTATAATTTTTGTCCACTCCTATCCAAGGAGTCTAAGAGCCCAGTTTCACAACTATCAATGATTTGCAAAACAACCCTTGTACTTTTAATTAATTCCTTTAATCCCAAAATTAATTTCTAATTAAATATTAATTAAACAACATGATTTCCAATTAATATATTATTTTCATAATACAATAATAAATCAATCTATTATTCCAAATAATAAATTCAACCTCTCTCTCCAAAAGTCATCTTGTCAAGTTGCTAGAGTGAAGGCAATCCAAAAGGACCATGTTACTATCAAATCAAGTGCATACCAATTATAGTTATGGACTTGGACACCTAATCCAACAGTTTCAATAGCACTCTTCCACCAAACAACAAGACAAGTTCACAACCACCTTTATTGTCTTCTGTCACCTGCAAAACGAATTGAATCAAATCCACCCGCTTTGATGTATTCCCATCCATTTACCACGCACCTCTGATTAGTTTCTCACAAGCCCGTTTAAGATAAATCGGCGCTATTTGTAATCAACCTCGAATCACATCCCCTTTAACGTAACTGTGCTTTGATACCAAGTGTTGACAAAAACTTAATAATAAACCTTGTGCACCAAGGTAAAAGAAAGAATCCAAGGAATCTTGCAGGGATTAATTCCTTGATTCTCTTGAGAATATGCATGAAGCATAAAACATAAATAAACTTAATGTGATTTTTATTGAATTAAAAAAAATTGGACCTAGACATCTCCCTATTCTAATAAAAAAATAGTTTTATTCTCTTTTTGTCATATGTCATCCTATTAGGCCTCCTAATTAATGCATATTTTATTCTTCTTTTTTCATGTGTCACCCTATTAGTCCTCCTAACTAATGCACGTCACTTGCCAACCTGTTGATTCTCCATTCAAATTTCAAATTTCAAATTTCAAATTTCTCACTCTAATTACATTAAATTAATAACATTAGAATAAAAATTAAAATAAAATTAATACAAATTATAAGGTGATATAATTTCACTTGTTTATTTAAATCAACGATTATAATTTTATATAATTAAAAAATATTTCTTAATTAATAATTTATTTAAAATAATTTATGTAAAATAATTGATTAATAATTTTGAGTTTTTACTATAAAGTTTAATTAATTTTATAACCGTGGTTCCCACATGTTATAAACTAGTTTATACTAAAAAAAAAAAATAGAATCCTATTCCAATACCAAAACTAAAACTAGATATATAACAAATCTTGTAATAAGGAAAGTTTCCTATTAACCGATTAATAACATGGTGTAGGTTCGTTGGGATGGGGCGTGTGTATTTATATATTTTAGTGTGGGTGGGTTGAGGTCAAGTGTGTGTATTTATATATTTTAGAAAGTTTTTCCAAATAGTAGAGTATGGGAAACAGTGTTGAAATAGGATTTGCTGATAATCAAATTCATTGACGTCTTAGTAGATTGTGTTATAATCACTTCTTTTATGCATGGTTTATCATGGACTTGAATACAAAATACCCTACTAGAGACACTTCCACCATGAAACTCGTTTTCAATTTACATGTGAAGTTTTAATAAACAGTCATACTTTCAAAAAGAAAAAAAGAAAACATTTTTTTTTTGTTTCATAAAGCCTAATAATTAGTTTACCTACAAAGGTTTGAAAGGAAACTCACTTAACAACAACGTAAAATTTAACACTCATTTCAAAATAAAAGAGAAATCATAGATAAAGTACATAAAGTAAAAGATCATTAATAAAATCTAAGCTAAACACTCTGCAAGAGCTGAAGTGTAAAATGCAAAGTACACATAGATAAGACATGACCATAATATCTATATGAACATGAACATGCAAATTTCCAGCAAATATTTGTTTGGTCTGAAAATGAATTCAGACAGATTTTGCTGAAAAAAAAAAAGCATTGATCTCAATCATCATCTTCATCATCATCCTCATCATCTTCATCATCATCACCACCTTCCTGTAATTATTACAATGCAAAAATTAAAAACCAATATTTGTTTATTGTAGTCAATTGTCTATTTTACTAAAAACATTAACAATACCTGTCCACTTTCCTCATCTACTTCAGACTTTGACTTTTCAGATTCTTCATCATCATCAGCAATGCTATCCTGTTGATTTATACATAAATCTTTGTAAATAAACAAGTCATGATGTTTGTTGTTAATTTGTTATTAATTAACATGAAAATAATACCTGCTTCTTGTTGTATGCAGTCATTAGTTTCTCATAATCAATCTTCCTTTTTGCAGCTTTGGCCTCATATGGTGCTTTTTCCTGATAAGATTAGATAAAGAATAACTAAGTTCCATTATATTATTTGAGTAAACTTTATAGTATAAAAAAGTTATTTTCCACAAAGACAAAAAACTTACAGCTGCAGTAAGGGATTTCCACTTCTCTCCCCCAGCTTTCCCAACCTGTATAAACAGAAAGATAAATAAAATGGAAAAATAAAAAAGTAAAAAGTAAAAAAAACAAACAGCAAGATAATGTAACAAGGATTGTGTAGTACTTACAGCTGAAACAGCTTTCACATCAGGGTTTTCTTTCTTGAATGTCTTTCGGAATTCCTCACTGTAAATGTTATATGATCAATATCAGTAGGAATATAAGTGTAAAGTTCATTTCAAACAATCAAAAAATGTTTTTTTTTAATGAATACACATACAGGAAGACAAAGAAAGCACTTGGAGGTCTCTTTGGCTTGTTGGGATCTTTAGCTGCTTTCGCAGTCTTGGCTTTGCTTTTGCCAACAGCCTTAGCAGGAGGTGCCTTTCTCTTCCCTACTTTTCTGAAAGATTGAAAAGAGTACATCAATTATCAAAGATAATTAGGTATTTGGGAAATTAACTTCATAGAAAAACATGTTGGCTTTTTGCTTTAGAACAATAATTTGAGCATGAAATTAAGAGTGATCTTAACTTGTCATCAACAGGCTTCAAGGTGTCCCTCTTTGCTGCCCCTTTACCCTTGGCACCCTTCATATCTATAAAGCATCAAAGAGTTTATAAACAAAATCTTGAGAAAGATGTATGTTAGGAAAGTGATTTGAGATTATAAATTTGATAATCGACATTGCATTAGTCCACTTGAAAGAAAAATTGTCTCATTGTTAGTCAAATTTCTAAAATAACATTTGATCTGATGGACCTGAAGCATAATGAGATGGAAATTATGCACTTGCGTTATGTTATTCCAAAGCAAATTGAAGAAGGAATAAGCATAAGTAAAAGCACTAAAAGATAACATGAAGGGTATCAACCTCTCTCGTAAAAAAACAAATCGAATCGCTTCTAGAAAATAGCTACAGAAACCCTAATTCAATTCGTTGGAGGAAAGAAAATATGAAATTCAAAATCTGAAGTTCAAAAAAACTGAAACATAAACAACAAGACAGAACAAGGAAAATCAGCAGATATCGGACCAAAAGCGGAGAAATTCACAAACTTCGAAGCGATTAATACGATAATTAAGCACAAATTGTTCGATTTGAAAAACATTTAAATGAAAATATCACAAACAGAAACAACGAACGATAACAAAAACAGCAAAAATCAAACAAAAAACGGAGCAATTCACCAGCTTCGAAGTGAATAATACAGTAACTAGTCGCAAATTGTTCAATTCAAAAGACAATTAAACTCAAATTCACAAAATAAAAAATTGAAGAACAGATCTGAAGAAGGAGATACCTAGAGCGAGAAGTGAGAAACGATCTGTGATCGGTGAAGTGGAAGAGAACAGAAGTGCGAGGAAGGGGCAGAGAACCGGGAGAATGAAGAAGACTTTTACGAAGAGTGACCGGACAAGCCGGTTGACTTGTTCCCGAATATGTCGCAACGGCTCAATAAAGATCTTCCAAAAGAATACAGGTTACCGGGTGTAGCCGGTTTCGGACAAAAGTAAAGGAATCAGTAATCAGTGGTACAAGAATGATGTTTTTGCATATTGGACCCTCATGTTTATACAAGTTTGCATTTTGACCTCCTATTTATAGATTTCAACTAGCTGTGAAACCGTATGTTATACGGGTTGGATAAAATAAAAATGTGAAACTCGTATCTTATACAGGTTGGATAAAACAAAAAAATTAAACACGAAGGTTTAAACAAAAATTTATTTAAATTTTAAATTTGAATTATATAGAATTACATTGAATTTTTTATTCTTACGATTTTGGATTGAATCGTACGATTTATAATGCTCTTCTTCAATGGTCTTCTTCTCCATTTCTTTTTTTGGGGTTTTTTCTTTACTATGTCTCCTTCTTCTCTAATTTCATACATTTACTCTGTTCTTATTACCTATTATTATTATATTCCTGTTGAGATGTCATAAAAAAAATTAATCAATCTACTAGAGGAAAGATACGTGCTTACATTTTGAATTTGTATTGCCCTCCAGAAACCAATCGTAGTCACATAGACCATTCTCACATATCTTAATAGGTCTTAGCATTCTCCCAAATTCTGCTACAAGAAGTCATGGATGTACTTCTTGAATCAATTTTCTAAACTGAAATTCATTTGTTAGTTAGATGCAGTGATCAAAATGCAAGATTTATAAAAGTTCATTATTATTTATTAGTGTTAACTTTTGGCAAATTATGAAAATAATATATATATTTTGTTAATAACAAGGCTTTTTTGTAATAATTTATTTGATCAGAGAATATGTATATCTGATTAGGTGTAGTCTGAAAAATCATATTTTATTCTTATAAGGAAAAGATACTTTAGAAATTGACCAAATTACAATGTCTGAGTTTGATGTTTATAGCTATGACAATACGCTTTAATTGTAATGTTTATCAAATTTCTTTACAGAATTTAACGTTGTTGGTATATATAACAATTTATTGTTGCTTTTGGTTTTACATGACCAATATGAAAAGTGTCATATGAGCCTCCATGGGGGTTTGTATACCGAACAAAATTAATTCATAAAGCTACTAAACAACATGTTTTAATCAATGAGTCGCATCATGTTGTGATAAAACAAATATCACGTGAATCATTTATGTTAAAAATTACTGTATTAAAACACCAAATTGCTCTAATATAAATATTAAATATTTTTATTTAATAAGTTTGGTTCAAAAATTCAAAATGAATCTAAGTAACATTTTTTATTAAAATTTCACCTAAAACAATATCATCTATTAATGTGATGTATATTTAATTTATATTCTCCGCATTTAACGCGAGTCATAATCTAATTAAATACTATATGAGTTGTAATATTGTAATTTATTGGTTATTTTCAATTAAAGCAACTATTATTAAGGTATAAATATGATGTGTTAATTAAGAAAAGATAAAAAAAAATGAAAAAAATGACAAATGGAAAAAACATTTATTCAAAAATACCAAAAAATTAACATGTGTTGCGTCAAAATTATTTTTATTTATTAGGTAGGATTTTCAATCCACTAACTCTTCAAATGCGAGATTTGTGTTTTTGTACGGTTTTACCGGCTTACGTTGCTCCTCGTGATTTACTGGCTTATTTTTTTTGTAGATGTCTTTCTTTTTCTTTTTCTTTTTTTTTCATTTGGGTTGACATTTTTATATACAAAGTTACAAAATATCAAAAAGATCATTTAGTGTGGATTATGTTCTATCTTTCTTCTTTTTTATGTCGGTTATCATATTTAACATATATACATTCTATAAATTTTGACAAAAATGACAATAATGATTTTACCATGGGTCAACCAAGCCGACATATTTTGATCCGTACCAAAAAGTCTTGATTACTTTAAGTTTTAATTTTTAAAGCCACATTACGGCATTACCCATCCATATTCGCATCTCTAGTAATTTTAAGACAAAATCGCTTCTTTGGTCCATAATATCTGAGAGGATCTATAGTTTAAAGGTATTCTCATATCATCATTTTAATATTTTTAACCTTTAAATAAATGGTTTCTAAAATGGTTAAACTCTTCAAATATATATATATATATATATATATATATATATATATATATATATATATATATATATATATATATATATATATTTAATTAAGTTATCCTTATCTGTTTAAAATTTTTATATAACCTCCATTTAATTAGTCATTTTTAAACATATATCATATTTAATATAAACTATTCTAATTAATATTATCACTATATTTATATTTCTTAATTAAAATGTCACTAAATATTTGGTAGAGTTAGTTAACTAGTAAACAAATAAATAAATTGAAAGCTAAAATATAAAGAAGGGTTACATTAAAATATGATTAGAAGATGAGAGGATAAAATGTACAAATGGTTAAACTATATTGACCATTCAATATATATTGAGTGGTCAATAAAAATAAGCAAAAAAACCATTTACTCCAATAGGATTAAATGTTCATTATTAATTAGTCAATAGTAATAATTTATAAAAAAAAAATAATGGTTAATATCATTGTAACCTAACCAATTATTCGGTTTTGGTTTAAAAGGTCCCTAATGTATTTTTTTGGTGGTCTAAGTCATTAAACTTATATGTGACCCGTTAATTATACCAACAATCTATTTTTTACCCGGTTTTACCGGTTACACCCACAAATTGAAGCTCATTTTCCTTGTAAATCTCTAATATGAAATCCTTAAGTATCTGAGCTATTGTTATCGCCGTTTACATGGTTGCTGAAACTTTTCATGTTTTTGATGTTGTATGATGCTACATGCTATCTGCCTTCAACCATCGGCTTCACCATCCACTGTCATACACCATCACCACCTGTCGAAAATTCATCACTGGAACTACCATCCAACCACATACACCACCATTCAAGCTTTCTTCGACAACCACCTACTCCAATCGAATCTCCACAGTGAAACACAGCCTACCGAACACCATCTCCCGGCACACCTGCAAACTCAGCCATCTTAATATCACAAACTTCACCATTTTAACCATCAGCTACATTTCATCCTTACACCATCGAGCTTTATACCACCGGGGAAATACCGAGAATAGCTTAAAAGCCACCAATGAGGAGACGAGAGCCACTGATGAGGAGACGAGAGCTATTTGCACCTTTTATCCTCCACGCAATCCCTACAATTTAATGCTTCTCAAGTTGTTACTGTTGCAACCTTCTCCTCTAATTTCACCGATACAATCCAAGTCAATGTTGAATAATACTTTAATGGAGCCACACCCACTCACATGAATATCTTAAAGATGATCCAAACAAACAACTTTTTATAACATCTAATTGAAAATATTATTTGAACCATAGCATCATAAACCATATTTACATGTTCCTTCAAAAAAAAATTAAATGCTTCCATATTATTCCTAGGATAAATGCTTGTGATATTTGGAATTATTTCAAGTTCCGACTCCATGAGTTGTAACATCTCCATTTTGTTGACATTTTGGCACAAACCCGATAGCTTTGGTAGCCCACACAAAGATAAAAACTTCATCTTTATGAACGTTATTGTCCCTTTTCCAGCATTTTCAGTAAAGATGATGAGTTCTGCTACTTCTCGCAGTTATTATCTGTCATGATAATAGATCGTTTATGTATATTCCTATGACTAAGTCGACTTCCATCAGAAAATCACATATACAACTCTTCAAGGTTAGCCAAATTTTTCTCTGACACCTGGTGATGGTAAGGGGGCGAGGAAAACATGTTCATGACTGGGGGATGTTGACGGCGGTTTGTAGGTGCACAAAAAGGTGGCTAATATGATATAAGGGTGTCGGTTCTCGGTAGCTACAGTGAAGCTGATGGTGAGGGATGTTTCTGGTAAAGGTTGTAGTTGTTAGACTTTGCACGAAGATAATAGTGTTCGGCATGTTGTGTTGTGTTTCACTGGGCAGATTCGGATGGACCAGGTGATTATCGAAGGAAGCTTGAATGGTGGTGTAAGGTGATGGGTTTTGGTCATAAGAACATCCTATGTGCTCATACAAATCCTAATGCTTGGATCTAGGTTTCTCTATTGTACATGCAAGTTATCCAAGACTATAAACCCTAATTCTAGCATACAAGTAATCATATTAACATAAGAATGGGTTTAAGACATTACCTTGATTGTTATGTAGCAATAACAATCCCAAATCTCCTTGTATTGACTTTAGAAAGCTTAAAGTCACAAATGTCACTCCTCTAATGGTTCACAAACACCATAAGCAAGAGGATGAAGAGGGGAGAGGATGGAGGCTGCCCAAAACGTGTTCTAACCCTAGAAGAGAAGTTCCCCACGTTTTTGAGCCTTAAGGGTTCTATATATAGTAAGGCTATTAGGGTTATCTAACAAGGAAGCCCTAATTTGGATGCTTAAGCCCTAAGCAACCCATAAACTCCTTTAATTAAGGCCTTGGACGATTTCCTTATGGGCTTCCCCATAGAATTCGTCCACTCCTTAATATAAGACAATCCATGGCCCAAATTGCAATTATCTTATAATTACAATTCTAGTCTCTTAAGTTTAATTAATCTCTTTTAGTCACAAAACTAATTACCAATTAATTATTGACTAATATTAATTAAACAATATGATTTCTCCTTTAATATATTATTCTCATAATATATTAATAAATCATATTTAATATTTTCTCTCCATAATTCATCCTATCAAGTTGCTTTGGTGAAGGCAACCCAAAAGGACCATGCACCATCGGGTCAAGTACATACCAAAATAGTTATGGACTTAGACACTAATCCAACAGTCTCCGACTTGGATAAGTCTAATAACTATTCTGCGTATGACTTCAGATCTTGATCTGCAATTGTAGCTTTCCAAAGCCGCTGTCAACTCTGATCCTATCAGATACGCGTGTCCTTTAGATAAGGGATCATATATTCCTCCATTATAGATATCGTATGAGATATGATTTCGAATCATTCTCTTTGTACTATATCTCGATTTCCGATTTATGACGACTGACTAATTGAACAAATCAAATTAGCCCTAGCCCGGCCGAGCATTTACGTTTGTCATCACTAAACCATCGAGGGGCCCAAAGATATCGTTTTTATCCTACTTGGGATAAAAGGAACGGATAAACTTTGACTCAATGTTCGCTTGCACTCACTCACCGAATCACACACAATAATATGTTTTATGACACAAAGTTACTAGTGTGTTTGCATATTATCAATGTGCAACCGATTTGCAAGATACAACTCACACATCTCGGTTTCAATAATATAAGATGTTATCGTCTCACCAATCACTCGTGATAAAATCCATGAAGTGATCCAAGTGAGTGTGGGTTTGATCCAATGCTCAAATTCATATTCATAAGCACTCATGAACGTTGCAGCAAACATTTGCTTATGTCTAATACTCTTTTAGAAAATCCACACACCAATTCACGACAGTCTTCATTCATACTTACTTCCAATATATGAACGACTGTGGCCCGTTCGAATAATTTGACTGTTCTTAACCAACTAAATTATTCAGGAAGTCAAAACATGCAAAGTGAAACACAAGAATAATACTAATCTCATATGGCCTCAAACCTTTGAGCATAAATAAAACACATTTTATTTATCACCATATCGATTACTCATTATTTGTCGTTTCGGGTAATCAACTTCTTACTTGAATTATTACACTTGTCCCATGCTCCTAGCATGCACACAGTGTTTACCTATGGTTCTTACTTTGTGAAGTAGATCAAATTCGACACATTTCCAATCATTCTCATTTCGCAACCCCTAATCCTTTTTCATAAGTGTAAGAATATCAATTTCTTGCTACTTATAGAATATGCTAGATTCTAACATTTTATGCAATGATCATTTCGTAATATCACTACACCAAAGTCACAAAGACTATTGCCAATGAAATTACAAAGTCCTCTATCGGAGATTGTTACAAGACAATTCCTTAGATATGATGTTTCTCATTCAAAGTACATTCCTTTGAACATCCTTTTGCATAAGTATTTCTAATCTAGACATAGATTTTCAATATTCAATTCCCAATATGGACACGTTTCCATATTTTCCATATGACAACTTATTCTTAATAGAATCTTATTTATTCATAATAATGTCGATATGGTCCATCCAATACCATGCTTCCAACTACTCACAAGCAACCAATCCTCGTTGAACTTTGGATTGTCCTTTGATAGTTGTTTAATTATTTTAGTCAAAACCGATTCTAGTCCTTTTTCCCTCTAAATGCGCTAGACATTTGGAAAATTTTAGAATGGTCAAATATTAAAGCATTTGCAATCGATCCTATACCCGAAGCGTATGGGACACGATGCATAATGTTTTATTTGCTATGTTCTCAAAATTCGAATTGTGAAGAGGAATGTCGTAATCATAATCGAAATTTTAAGAACACACTATGTACCTTTTACTAAATTTATTAACATTTCTCAACCTAAGCCTTTAGATTTGAAACAAAGCATAATATTCTCTCCCTTAATTATAGCAAAACAACTTTACAACCCTTATGACTTTGCAAGGTATAACTCTTGTTTTCTATAATTAATATTGCCAACTTGCAATACGTGCCTTAATAATCATACAATCATAACATTTATGCTCCCACTATCATGATGATTATTATAAAACATAACGCTTATGCTCTCACTAGCTTTGACATGTATTCAGAAACAGCTTAACTTTTAGAAAAACAATACCTATTGAATTTCTTAAGTCCATGATTCTAATACTTAATGCTTTGATAATCTTTTATCAAGGCCTCTTAAACTTATACACCTTCGCCTTAGATAGCTTATATGTGTGTCTAAACAATTAAGACTAATTGCCAAACCTCACAATTCAAATCATGGAAAGGGATACCGTAACCATAATCGAATTCGAGAATGCAATTTTACAATCACTATCTTCTTAAAATCTTTCTTAGTGAAAGCATTTCCTCATAATCATTTTCATGAGGGAGGAAATCTTATGACACTTAGATTTAAACGGTGTATGTGTTCCTATCCATGTGAATTTGTTAAAACCAAAGTTTAAGACAAATTCAAACTCATATGGACCGAACTTTCTTAATCTTGCTTTCTTGCCTTATGGTAGCACAGCTGCCCACTATGTCTTCCAAGTAGTTAAGCAGCTCACCCTTTCCTATCAATGTACCTTTCATTGATTAAGGTGCCTTGCTTTTTATGCGTTCAAAATGAGAACTCATAGAACTCACATGCATAATTAACTCAATTGGAAACAGCACAGAAACAAAATAATGTCAACACGATAGGTTGTAAACCTCAAATCATGTGCTAGTGATGATCGATAAGGTTTATTTGATTTGTTATTGAAACCTTTCAAGACCATTAAGACACCCACTGACTCCTTGACATATAAGATTCTCTTGTCAATAACCATTTCTTGACAAAACAAATATTCAATAGTTAGTGTAGCTTTTATCAAAACACTTCATAAATTGGTCCTAGTTGGCCTTTGTCTTATCCAAGACATCACATGTGACAACCCGAAATTTCCTTTTGGTCAAACCTTAAAAGTCAACCCCTTCGTATCGTGATTTAATATCATTATTTCTTATTTTTAAGAAATATAAAGTTCGTTTAATTATTTTATTATTATTTTTAAACGAACGAGTAAAAGAAAGTGTCGTCTCGGGTTTTTATTTTTAAAACCGCAAACACTTCCCGTATTAGAAACACCCAACCAAACTTTTATGTTTTGGGTTTAGGAATCACCCAAAAACCGTAAACTCATGCCTATGTATGAGTTTACTCCCCAATAAACTAGTCATTGTGTTTACTCCCCAAATAGTGAAAAGAGTAAACTCCCAAAAACTCTCTCAACTATCATCCAACATTTAATTCCAAAACTCCGATCTTGTAAGTGTTCTAACCATTTCAAGTTAGTAAAACACTTAATCTAGTGTTTGTACACATATTCATCCATTTATTTGTGTATTTTGATTAGATTTCCAAAACACCAAGAACACCAAGAACACATACTAAGTGTTCTTGGCCCTTTTAGCTCGAATCAAGCACCATTATAGTAAGTACTCCCATCCTTAAGTGCTTGTGAGCTAGTATATCAAACAAATACCAAGGAAATCTTCCAATAACACCATGTTTGAGGTGTTCACGGTCCAAGAAGATGCTTGGACCGCAAACACCATAAAATCCCTCAAAATGGACTTAAGTCCCATGGTTAGCCCTAGTTTGAAGTTCAAGACTTACCTTAACATATTTGAACCTTCCATTAATATGTTTAAGCTTTGAAAAACACCAAACATCACTATTTATAGGTGTTTACGGTCTTAGGATTCCCTAAAACCGTAAACACCCAAAAAGGTGTTTAAATGAGCCATATTCCTTTCTTAGCCCTAAAGACTAATTTAGATGTTTACCTAGTTGTGATAAGGACTTGAAATCAAAGCAATATACCTTCCCATAAGGGTTTACGGTAGTAAACCCAAGGGAAAATACCCTTAGGCCGTAAACACCTCAAGGAGGGTGTTTTGTGGTCTTAATCCATTCCAAGAGCTAAACCACTTAGCAAGGTTACTTCTATGGACTTGTTAAACTCCAAAACAACTCATGGATTTCAATATTTGGAGTTTGGACCGTAAACCCTAGAGTTTAATGCCGTAAACTCCATGGGTAAAGTTCATTTAGACCGTAAACTCCCAAGGAGTTTACCCTTGGACCCCAAACACCCTAGTTATGCCCTACTAGCACTCGGATGCAAACCTTGTGAACTTTAACACTTGAAACAAAGTGTTTTCAGGTTCTAGAGTGTCCCAAATCATATTATTAGTTATAATAAGTCTAATTAGTTATACATATGTTCATTATATGATAACTAGGCTCGTGCGTGTGTACAAGTCTCCGTTTGCCACCTAGCACGGTATCCGATACTTCAATCCAATCCACTCACCACAGGTAAGTTCATACCCCTGTTAATTAACCTTTGAAATACTTTTAAATGTTTTAAATACTTTTATGGGGGGGATACAAGTTAAATACTTATATTTATTACATCAATCACATGTGATTAATAACTATAGAACCAATGATTTTATCACTGTTCAAACTGTTTATCAAACTGCTTTACTTCAAAATGTTTTACAAACTCTTTTCTTACCAAATAATTTTATTTAAACTTTGTTATACTTCTTATAAATTACATGTCCATATATGTATAGATATATAAGAAATGTTTAAAGGGCTTAGGAAGGCCATCCACCCTATTTCCTTTTCGCGCTTGAGATGTGGTCTGGTGGGATTTCGGGTAGTCGTCCGAAAGTCGTTTCAATATTAATTATATATCAATTGTACATATATAGACATAAAAAGTACTTCCATGTTCATGCGTATTAGTTACATCATTAGTAAGTTACCATCGGGGTAACACAGGATCATACTACTACAATTTCTAGATCAATGAGTCAGTTCATTTATGAGTCAATACTTATTACTGTGAGAACATATACATTACATTACTATGAGTACATATACAACTATACTACAAAGAGAACATATACAACTATACTATAAAGAGAACATATACAACTATACTATAGAAGAACATATATAACTATACTAGAGAAGAACATATACAACTATACTAGAGAAGAACATATACAACGATACTAGAACAAGTAACATTACATTACATATACATGAATACGTTAACAATTGTGATCCACTGTATCGGAGCATGCCTTAAATGTCATGGCCCGAGTTGTAGCCAGAATTCTCTTGGAGGCAGAGCGTGAGTTTGCGTATAGATCTATACTGGACTATCCTACACCTTGTTGCTAGCTATAGCCGGACCTGCAGGTCTGCGGGTGCCAAACGTCATATCATTTTACGACCTACATTTGTCGTTGTTTATCCAATCGATAGTATGGTACAATTAATCACATGATGCCTTAATATAAATCCGGGTTAAGGTAGTTTGTACAGCAGTAGTTCCTATAATACAATGCTACAGTACTACATTAATTTACTCTTTACACAATTAGTGATCTTTTCACTTAAATATTTATGTACAAACTATATTTTGAGAATGATAGTTACACTCGAGTAAATTACACCCTTTTACACTAAACGAACATACAAAACAATTAAGCTTTCGTAGAAGGCTACTTTAATAGAAAATATAGGCTTTTCTGAGAGATTCAAACTTTTACAAACACTTACAAACAATTACATACAGTTTACAAACTTACACTTAGGACATGTTCAAACGTTTTGATAACAAACACCGACACTAAAATACTTATGAACTCACCAGCTTTATGCTGATAAACTCTTTCAAAATAACTTGTATTCTCAGGTCATCAGTAAACAGGTACCGAGACCAGCTTTTGAGAAGATGGAGCGCATTCAAGACTCATCTTATTATTTTGATTTACATTATTTTTGGTGTCTATAATTGTACAGAACACGCTTGTATTAAAAATTATATATTTAATGCAATGGATGATGTTGTTTGCTTATTTACTGTTATACTGTGTTGTGATACTTTACATGACGTCCTCCACCCCAGAACGTTTCCGCCATTCATGGTTTTGGGGTGTGACATCACAACTTTCCACATTTGATGAATGTTATAAACCTTATTAATACTTTTTCACTCGATGTCACAATCTTAACTTTAAGACTTCTTATTGGAACGAAGTACGATTGACCTTTTGATTTAACCATTTCTTCAATTCTTGGTTCCTCTTCTTAAACATACAATTGTACTAAGACTCACTTAGAGGATCAATTGAGATATGGTTCTTAATCATTAAGACCTATCATAAAGCATAAAAGGTACTCTCCCTTCTTCTTAGAATGGAGAAACTTTTATCTTTCTGCCTACTTGATTCTTCTTATTCGTTTTTGCTATTGATTTAAACTTTTTCAATCAATTCAGAATTACACATAATCTTATGAGTATAATCATATTTACTAAACTTTTAGTAAACCATGACGAATATCTTGTTACTCTTATGGTGGACTTTGACCAACACACAACTTTGTGTACTCGATCTCCTAGTCCTTCACTTGACACTTTGTCAACGAATTAGTCAAATTTCCAAATATGAAATTTCTCATTCATCATGCAACCAATTTGCGTGATTCCAAATTTCTATCCAATTGAAACTTGGGTGATGAGAAACTCTCCCTATTTGGTAAATTCTCGACCTTACCATAAATAAGAACCATATCCATTTGTTGTAGAAATATTCAAACATCAATTTTCATAACGATTTCATTGCAAGGAAGTAAACAAATAAATAAATAAGTCAAACCAAAATTTATTTTATTTATAAAAGCAGCGGAAAAAATTTGTCCTTACAATGCAAAATCCATTCAAAACTATGTATTTCAAAAAGAAAATTTTTAACAACTCTATCATAACTATCTAAGCTCAAAATCTAATCTTCAAGTCCATGCGATCAATATCCATTTCTTGTGATTAGATTCATCTTGCTCTTTCACCAAGCTTCCTTTCTTTTCACTGATCCTACAAAAACATTCAAATGCAATCTTATCACATCATGTATTAAGAATCAACAAATAGGAACTTAATGGAGTTAGATAGTGGATTTTTGTTTTACTTGAAGCACAGTTATACTCTTTGACTCTCCCATCTTTGGAATCTTCAGGCTCTTGGGGCAGACTTCTATCCAACGCCCTTTCTCTTGGCAGCAAACGCACGTCGCTTCTCTTAGAACGTCTTTGGAAGCATGGTTGGTTGACTTTCCCAACAAATACGCTCCATTGCTTCGCCAAATCATTTATGATTTAGCAGCAATGAGCATGTAAGTTAGGTCAATGAGGTTATCGTCATGATCCATCATATAATACTTTCTTTTGAACTCATTATATGATTCAGGAAGTGACTGCAAAACCCAATTTACAGCCAACTCATTCGGGAATGACACACCCAACATTATCAACCTATCAATGTGTGATTTCATTCCTAGAACGTGGGCACACACGAGTTTACCATCTTCATGTTTCATTTCCAATAGGGCTTTAGTGATGTTGAACCTTTCAATTCTTCGGTCTTGTGGATTAGGGAGAACAATTGGAGGAGGTGGAGGAAGTGAAGCATGATTTCTTGTTCCTCGATCGAATCGTGGAATACCATCTTCATGTGGAATGCTTGTTCCACGGGATTTGGGAAGACCATAGTTGTCAAACTTTGACATCTACAAAACGGAAGAAAACGAATTCAAGTTAGTTGATCGATTGAGTCCATAATAAATCACCCAAATGAGATACTAAGGCTAGGACCCAACACAATACGCTACAACCTAGAAAAGGGATGCCGTAATCTAGTTGCAGAATATTTGAAGGTAAGTGAATGACGATTCACTAATTTCCACCATGAAAAACAAAAAGAAATTTAAGTTCTAAATCTATGAAAACTCCTAGATCCTTTGAGATTCATTGAACATTTCAATGGCATGTTTAAATCTCGATATACCCCTCTTGTTTGTGACTGGGATGTCGAGGATCACAAAGCGGGTGTGAATAACCATGCAAACTTACATGGTGCCCTCACATGTTACAGTCACCTATTCGATGTGCCAGTAAACCACACACGCTCCACAGAACTATGACAAACATTGAGTCACCCTTTGCTACCTTTGCTTAGAAACATTTAGTGTGCCGGTAAACCACACACGCTCCACTAACGTCTTCGCAAGGGCACAAAGTGTAATTTCATGGAATTGCATCAATTCACTTTGCCTAAGTAACTAAGATTGGGAATTTGTACAAACATTTAGTTACTTTTGTATTTCATTATACTTATAATGGAAGGTTTCGTCCTATCCTACCCGTTCGGCTAACGACCCTCCACTAGTCAAGAGTGCGGTAGGTAAGAGTGGATACCCATTCAATCGTCATATTATAGGCAATTTCCTTAAACACCCCTTATAGACCAGCTTCGTGAATGAGGCCTACTAACGGTAAGACTGACTTTTACTCATATATATATATATATATATATATATATATATATATATATATATATATATATAATGTTAGACTTTTAATGTTATATACAGTATATGGTATATTTTACACTTTTAAAATACTAGGTGGTTAAATTTAACAATTATACTTTTGATTCAATTAAATTGTAAACCTAAACTTTTATGGATTTATTAAACCTCTTTTAATTATACACCTTAACTAATTAATAAAACCACAAGGGTGTGATTTGAACTTTTCAAAAATTTTACTAGGGTTTTAGAATTTAACATTCCTAATTAAACCTTTTAATGAACTTTTAAATTCCAAAACTTGAGGGAAAGTTTTCAAACATTTCAAAAACATTAGGGTTAGAATTTAAATATACATCAAAATTAAAATTTTAATCAAAATTTAAATTCCAAAACTTGAGGGGAAGTTTTGAAACCTTTTTCAAAACATTAGGGTTTCAACTATTTAAATTTCAAAACAACAAAACTTCTGGATTCAAATTTAAATTATAAAACCTAAAGGGGAAAATACGAAACTTTTCATAACAACAAGGATCAAATAACAAATAATCTAAATTAACATTTAATCACATAATTATCCATATTTGATTTATTTAATGATTTCTTGTAAAACAATTTACCAATTTAATCAAAATAATTAATCAATTATCACATAAGTAAACAAATATTTTATTAATTGATAAATATCTTCAATTATATCAAGAATATAGTCAAATATATCATAAAATTGGATTTATATTGATCTAATATAATAAGGCAACTATCTTTAAGCAAAAACAGCAAGAAATCCCGAAGTTTGCTCCATCTGACGAGTTGACTCGTCGAGTCAAGCATGGACTCGGTGAGTTCAGCTATGGACTCGACGAGTCCAGCCCCCAGAAACACAAAAAACAAAATTTTCAAACATATAATGCATCAATACAATAGAAACCAATCTAAGCTTTGATACCACTGATGGGTTTTGGTCATAAGAACATCCTATGTGCTCATACAAACCCTAATGCTTGGATCTAGGTTTCTCTATTGTACATGCAAGTTATCCAAGACTATAAACCCTAATTCTAGCATACAAGTAATCATATTAACATAAGAATGGGTTTAAGACATTACCTTGGTTGTTATGTAGCAATAACAATCCCAAATCTCCTTGTATTGACTTTAGAAAGCTTAAAGTCACAAATGTCACTCCTCTAATGGTTCACAAACACCATAAGCAAGAGGATGAAGAGGGGAGAGGATGGAGGCTGCCCAAAACGTGTTCTAACCCTATAAGAGAAGTTCCCCACGTTTTTGAGCCTTAAGGGTTCTATATATAGTAAGGCTATTAGGGTTATCTAACAAGGAAGCCCTAATTTGGATGCTTAAGCCCTAAGCAACCCATAAACTCCTTTAATTAAGGCCTTGGACGATTTCCTTATGGGCTTCCCCATAGAATTCGTCCACTCCTTAATATAAGACAATCCATGGCCCAAATTGCAATTATCTTATAATTACAATTCTAGTCTCTTAAGTTTAATTAATCTCTTTTAGTCACAAAACTAATTACCAATTAATTATTGACTAATATTAATTAAAAAATATGATTTCTCCTTTAATATATTATTCTCATAATATATTAATAAATCATATTTAATACTTTCTCTCCATAATTCATCCTATCAAGTTGCTTTGGTGAAGGCAACCCAAAAGGACCATGCACCATCGGGTCAAGTACATACCAAAATAGTTATGGACTTAGACACTAATCCAACATAAGGTGGTTGGATGGTATTTCCAGTGAGATTTACAAGGAAAAGGAGCTTCAATTCGTGGGTGTAACGAATAAAACCGGGTAAAAAATAGATTGTTGGTATAATTAATAGGTCACATATAAGTTTAATGACCTAGACCACAAAAAAATACATTATGGACCTTTTAAACCAAAACCGGATAATTGGTTCGGTTACAGTGACATTAACCCAAAAAATAATAATAATAATAATAATAATAATAATAATAATAATAATAAAACTTTTTTCATTCCCAAAGATCAGACATTGCGGAAAACACGGGTATATGCGTTGTGATCAAGTCAGACCCTTTCCTTTCGAAACAGGGGTACCTGAAACCATAAACCACAAACTATAAGCACAAAGCTTAGTGAGTTCCCCAAATACCACATACTAGACATATCAAACGAGCCTTACATAAAACACATAATCATGAGCCATATATATTACACATAAACATAATCAGTAAGAGTGTTATGTGCCAACCATAGTCTTGTTGTTATGCCACGAGCCGCCTCGTAGTCTTCCTTGCTAGGCCGGGGGCCATAACCCTAGGTCTTATAGACAAGTGCCAGGAGCCACTTCCTGGTCTTCCATGCAAGTATCAAAAAGACAACCAAAATACAATCTACAACTACTTAACTAACATTTGTTACAGACAAGTGCTAAGAGCCGCCTCCTGGTATTCCATACAAAATACCAAGGGTCACCCCTAGGTCTTCTTACCATACAGAAACCAGATGGTCCGAAATTGGTGCCTTTGACCCATAGATAGTGAGGATACTCACCTCGAACGCAGAAGCTCACTGAAAGAATTCCCTAGTTGCAGCCCTGATGGCACCTCTTAACTAACAGATCAAAATAACACCCAATTAGGAATTGGAATCCATCCCAAGGCCCACCAACCATACTTGGGGTAAAATGGTTCCCCTGACCCCAACATAAACAAAAACTGAGGCCCAACTCCAATTACCAAAAAGGCACAAAACCAAAAGATCCACAATGGCCCACCAATGGCCAAATTTTCCAAATTGGGCCTAATACTATATGGGCCTTATCCTAGGCCCATATTTTCCTTAATTACATTTCGGATTACCTCAAATAACCCTTGTGACAAACTTGATCAAAGGATAAAGTCAAAAGTCAAAGTCAACAGCCTGAGTTAACCCAACTCGCCGAATTTATACTTCAACTCGTCGAGTTCATCTAACAATCCGCGAAGTCAATAAAAGCCGAGTCAACTCCCCGAATTTATCCATAAACTCATTGAGTTAGCCAGAAATCCATATCTTAATATATTAAGTCAACATTATCGATTCTAGGGGCTCCATAACTTAGATCCTTGACCAATATGAGATCGAAAAGGGTAAAGTTTCCAAATTTACCCCTAGGAACCACCTAAAGGGGTCCAAACCCAAACCCTAGACTCAAAAGGGTGAGTGCTTAGCTAGTAAGCACTTAATCAACAAGGACAAAACCCTAAAATGCAGATCTGACCCCATAAAGCTAGATGGGCACGTAAAGTTTCCATCTTTACGCATAAGCATGACTAATTTCAAAGCGTTTTCGATACAAAATAAAATATAAAAAATAAAAAATGCTACAAATTTCAAAGCGTTTTCATGTCTTCGTGTCAATATTTCCTTATTTTCTTCAATTTATCATTTTCACCTCTTCAATATTCACCACAATTTCTTCTAAATCTACAAGAAAATTTAGAAAAAAAATTGATTGATGCAAAAAAAACACTCATAAAAATACACATGTGATTTACATGTGATTAGAAAATGAATCACATGCGATTCATATATGAATCACATTTACATATAGCATCATATGTGAATTACATTTGATTTTCATATAAATCACATGTGATTCATATGTTAATCATATGTGATTTACATGTGAATCATATGTCATCTACATGTGATTCACATTATTCACATGTCATTTACTTGTGAATCACATGTGATTTACATGTGAATCTCATGTAGATCCTAAACTTTTTCTAAATTGTTTAGAAATTGTTTACCTTCTCCTGTGAACATGGCATATCCTACTGCAATTGGTGAAAGTGTGTGATGAACAACCTAAAACCACCATTAAAAATTAGAATCAATAACATAAAAGGAATATACACCCAAAACTTCTAATAGGACAAAACAATCTAGACTGAAATTTTATGGTAAATGATAGATATTTGTTCAAATTGGAAGTGGTTTTTGTTTCCCTTTAGAGAGGACATATTTGATTTGATGCAAGAAAAGGAAATAGCATAATGTTTTAATGAATTTTTTCATCCTTAATCATTAACTTAAATATTCTAATCCACCCAAAGAAGGATATAGCCAAATGATCATTCCAAGGTCTGATAGGAAGTAGCCAACTGAAACCTGTGAAAAAGAAAAACATAATTGAAATACATTGCCCAAAGATTAAGAAACAACAACAAACATTTGACATTTGAATTGGCAAACACATCATAATAAGACTTAAGAGATTGAAATTATTAAGACTTACTTACCCCTAAAGCAAATGTGGAGAGTGGTGAGCTCTTGAAAGTAACAAGACCCACAATATACTGATCAGAATAAAGATATGACCAGAACACAAATTACAAATACATTGTTGTAATGAAGATGGCATGAACATATGACATGCCCCTGCAACAAATAACTAATAATATAATAACAACATAATCAAAACCAGACAATCAACAATCAACATACCTAATAACTAAAGATAGATAGAATCAAAACAACATTCATCATTTTCATGTGAATCACATGTAATTTACATGTGAATCTCATGTAGAATGTGATTTAGCTCTGATATCCTTCCTGATACCTGTAAAAAACAGTTTATATGAGAAAATTAATCTAAGCACAAATAAGAACAAGTGAATTTACGTTGTTGAGGAAAGGTCAATATCAAGAGCAAATATGAAAATGCTAGAAGAAATATAGGAAATTAGAAAATATTTTTTTGTAATAGTTTTATCACAGAACGAGATATTAGTTTCTCAGATATATATTTGGATTTATTAAAGCTCATCTAACTGTACCTCCAAAGCAGTTGCTGTTTCATAAGCAATTTTAGGACTAACAGAACTGCTCCTCTTCATAAATTCCAGAAATTGGTTACAACTATCCATAAAAACCTATAAATCAGCCATAAACATGGTCAAATAAGAGATAGAAACTAAGAGGAAGAAGTAGAGAAGAGAAAAATAGACCACAGGGTATGTGACTGGTTGACTTGATAAAGGAGAGAAAAATACATAAATGAATTGATTTTAGATTACCTTCAATGATTTAATCCATAACTTCTTGATATCATGACTAGAAGATCGATACCAAAGCTCTATCGACAATCAATTTTGAAGAATTGATTTTGTAGAAATCAATTCCCAGTTAGGCGTGTATTTGCGATCCATGAGATTAATCAGGTTTTTTTCGATTAATGATGAATTATCGATGGCTGACAAAAATGAGAGAGAGGTTGGATGATCTCCAGCGAAGAGAATGGTAGGTCGATGTATAAGTGGTCTTCTACAGACGTATGGATGAAGGAGAAGAGACAACACTTTTAATGGAGTCGAGATGATCGACAACAATGAATAAAAGACCGTGTTGGTTGTTGATACAGGTAGGGGTTGGCATTGGAGGCGGAGGCGGGGGGAGGTACGGATGGAATTAGGGAGGAGGTCGATGGACTCAATGAAGAATCAGGAAAAGGGAATGAGCAGTAGAAATAATTAGGGATCGATCTGATATGTTTATTTGGGGGATAATTTCTAAATCCCTAAAATATCCTTATGTTATTTTTTTGAGATACCCTCCCGTGTTTTTTTCCACTTATTTACAAAGGTGCCATAAAAGATCTTAGCCTTTAATTGTTTTAATCCAAAGGTCCACTTATAGTATGTATATCATGGCTACGCCTAGTCTATCTACCCATATTTAGGGTTTTAGCGTGATTCAACTTCACCATTGCAACCATTTTTGAAATTGACATGATGGATTCCTATTACATTTGTTCTTCTCCCCTAACCTTTTTCTTTATTGTTGCGATGAAGATTAAGCAGGATCGACTATTGACAGGAGCAAGGTGCTCGAAGACACAAGGACCAAAAGAAGAATTAAGGGCCCGTTTCCTTCATCCAATTTCAGGTTAAATATCAAACCTGCTTCTTCTTACTGTACAAGGCTAAATGCCTGTAATTTTTCTATTTGATATTTTTATTCATTTTATGTGCCTTATTGTTTTTCTTGCAAATTCTATTTCAAAACATAACTTCATTTTAATAGTTGTTGCGATATTTCTCGATTATTGTTTTGTGGGTCTTCTTTTAACTTGTAACCCATCACGGATGCTTATTTTTTATAATAAGGTTGAAATAACAGGTAATCATCATAGATGTATTAGATTAGTCTAAGACACATATGTCAATGGCAATGTAGATTCTTGGATGGATTTGGGAAGAAGCTCGGTGATAGTAGAGGAAGCCATTATGGTACATATGAATAATGTAGATTATTGATGCACTGGTGGATGTGTGTTCTTAGATTTAAAAACAAATTTCAAAAGAAGATGATCAACTATTTTTTTTTCTTCTGATTTTGACCATATTAGATTTTGGTCCAACTCTCATATCTGCAAATTTTACAAATTTATAAAAATACCCTTTGAATGTGTAGATTGTTGTGAGGTTATTGCTGGTGATTCCTTTACTGGCGCGATGATCCACAGGTAATTTAATCGGAAACCCTAACATTTTCATCTTCTTTTTTATTCTGATGTGTGGTATGTTTCAAATCTTTTTGTATCTGTCTCTCTTTTTGGTTCCATGGACCTTCATCTAACGCGCAATTCGAATCGAAAATGCCCTTTTCAACATGATGCTAAAATCATTCGAGTAAACTTAGATTTAAAAAAAATACCCAGTCGCCTAAATCCAATAAAAGATTATGGTAGTTTCAAGTTTCTTCCTAATCGTTATATCGATCATCTATTCATACCAAAAAGTTGTTAAATTACAGGTCCAAGCTACCTAATTGCATAACGAGGCTCTAAAAAACAATAATCAAAGTTTTCAAGAATTGTGTTCAGTTGTTATACTTCATAAGCAAACATCAAAAGAAAATATATATATATATATATATATATATATATATATATATATATATATATATATATATATATATATATATATGCGAATCCTAAAAAAATGATAACTTATCTGAAATCAACGAAGATGATGAGTGAGAAATAGAAACTATCATTACTCTTCCACTATCGCCACCATTAACACTGCCAAGTACCAGTCTACCATACGTTGCCATCAACCATCGTCACCACAAAGCATCAATGTCAACACCAACAACATCATTCCCTAAAAAATCAGAAAAGGATTAAAAAAACAAAATTCGCAGTTTAATTCATTATTTCAGACACTAATTCACAACTTAATTTAATATTTCAGACACTAATTCAAAGCTTAATTTAATATTTCAGACACTAATTCACAAATTAGTGCATAAAAAAACACATTCATAACTTAACTTACATATTCACAATTTAATGCATAAAAACACATATTCACAGTTTATACACTATGTTCACAACTATTTTATAGGTATAAAATTCAAATCTTGATTAAAAAAAATAGAATTCATAGTTTAATAAAGCATTCCAGGACTCTTATTAATGATTTAATCAAATACCTTGTATGCTCTATAAAAGGATATTCAAATGATCGAATACCTTGTATTCTCATATTAAAATTAATTAAAAAAAAGTCATGTATTCACAACATAAAACTTATACTTTTTTTTATTAATAATAGTTAAAACTAACATTAACATAACTAAATAATTTATGAAACCTTAAAACATCACAATTTAATCACAAGAACAATAATACAAAAAACAATCATAAACAAATCATTCATATTTTAACTCAAAGTTAATTAAAAGTTTAAAATTTAATATAATTAATTCACAGTTTAAACGATAAATTCACAACTTAAGCTTAGTGCGGTTATTCATATTTCTAAACACACAGGTTACAATTTAATACTCAAAATCCATAGCTTAATAAAATCAATTCACAGTTTAAACAGAAATTATACAACTTAATGCAATCAATTTACAGTTTAAAACCCACATATCACAACTTAATACACAAAATTTATAGTTTAATACAATAAATTCACAGTTTAATACACATATTATCCATTCACAACCATATTATCAACTTAAAACTCTTAGTACAGTCATTTCACAGTTTAGTACACAAAATTCACGGCTTAATGTAACAAATTCATAGTTTAATACACATAATATATATTCATAGTCATATTCTCAAATTAAAACTTACATATACATAAAATTCACAACTTAATACAATAAAATCATAGTTTAATACACAAAAATATGCATTCACAACCATATTATCAACTTATAACTCTTAATACAGTCAATTTACATTTTAATACTTAAAATTCACAACTTAATACAATAAATTATAGTTTAATATAAAAAAATTCATAGCTTTATATAATCAATTTAGTGTTTAAACAAGAAATTCACAACTTAATGCAGTCAATTCACAGTTTAAAACACAAAAATCATAGTTTAATAGATATCATCATATTTTAACACAAAATCCATACAAGTTTCACAACTTAATTTAGTCGATTCACAACTTAATATTGTTTATACACAACTTAATATTGTCCATTCAAAGTCTAATCACAAAATTCATTATAGTTGAAGTTTAAGATCCAACAGATATCCACATAAGAGATGTGAAAAAAAATAATGTATTCACAGCTTAAAACTTCAAGACCTCCACATTAAAACTTGACAAATTAGGAGTAAACTAACATATTTGATATAGATTTAAAGCACACCAATGAAGATATGAAGTAAACCAACACATCAGAGAAAACCCAATGAAGAATTTACTCAAAATAACAACAAAAAACTTATTTTCACAAGCTATGGAAGAACAAAAATGAGTGAAAATACTAAAAATATGTGAACAAAAGTAATAAAATGAGTGTATATATGATATCCTTCAGATCTGGAACAAAAAAGCACATGAAGCTTGTCAATCTCGCAAGGAAACACCAACGACAGATAGAAACCACAAAACTAACACTTGAGAAAAGAGATTGTAGTTGTTAAAACTCAGATTCAATTAGATCTAACCAAATCTGAACATATCTAGATTAGGAACACTATCAGAAACAAGAGAAAACCATCAGACTCTCATATCTAACCAGATATGAGCAAAAAGCGCCAAGGTAAGTCAACAAATTCACAAATCTGTCAACGTACCACCGGACACGAAAAACGGTGGTGGTTGTTTGCCGGAGATCACATATATCTAGATCTAAAGATGAAAATAACAAACAAATTTCACAGATCTAAGACATGAAGAAGACAAACCAGATCTGAAGAAATCAGATCTAAAATCATGAGCACGATGCACAAAAAAATGAACTGATCTGACATGTTCAGGTGGTGGTCTGACATCGGAGGTGCTAACGGTGGTTTAACACCGACGATAGTTGTTGCTCTCCAGTTCTGATACATTTTTTCCATTTAGAGAGAGAAGTGGAACCGAAGGAGGTTGGTGTTGTTGGTGCTTGTTTGGCTTCTTCAGCGGTAATTGTTCATCGGAGTAGTGGTGGAGGAGAAGAAGTGACAGTAGATCTAGATCTAAGCGTGGTGGTTCCAGATCTGAAGTTCTGGCGACATTTGTAGGTGTTTTCGTAGGTAATCGAAGGCTGTGACAAATGAAGAGAAGCAACGGCTGTGGAGTCGCCGTCGGCAATGGTGGCGGCAGTGGGGCCGCCTTCGGCGGTGGTGTTGTCGCGCGACAATGATGGCGGTGGTGTTCTTCAAAGGTTATTGAAGAAAATGAAAGAATTACTTTTTCTCTTAAACAACTATAAAAGTAATTCATCAGATATGATTTTAAGAATAAGTTTTTTAAAAGATCATTATAACCTTGTGTTTTGTTATTTATCAAACTTTAAAAAATAAACAAAATAGCTAAAAATAGGAGGTTATTAGGTTCTTAACCTTTAGTATTTCTCATTTGAACCTTTATATATATATATATATATATATATATATATATATATATATATATATATATATATATATATATATATATATATATATATATATATATAATATGATGATAGAACTTTCCTAATTTTTTATTATTGAAACCATTGGTGGTTGAGAAAGTTAAAAAAGTTTTATAAAAATCTATAAATTTAACCAATTTTCAGTTTAACTAAAACTTTTGCTTACAGAAAAAATAAAACGTATAAGTTTATCAAAATTTGTTTTTTTAACTGTTTACCAATAATTAACCACAAATCCAATTATCGAACAAAATTATATATTTCTTTTTCTGAAAAAGCCATAGTTTTTAAAGGAAAAAAAATAAAACATTTGATTTAAGAGAACAAAACAAAGTTTTATATCTTTCATGAAATTAACCTTTTATCTTTAGCCACCTTCTCCTTGAAAATGTTTTGGCTAGCTTTTAATTCTTTCAATTTCTTATTATTAATGGTTTAATTTGGCAAATATCAGCCACAAATTACCATGACACGTACTCCTCCTCAATCCACCAGTAGAAATCAGACATTCTTCAACCAGATAAGGCCTAGATAAGGCCTACGTTCTCTCATCCCTCAGATGGATACTCGCTTCATCCAACGGCCAAAATTTCCTCGCTTATCTAATCCCTTCACACCCATCAAACTCTATACATCACGCCACACTTCTTGCCCACTACACACAAGTCACAACCCACCACCACCACCACCAATGGCAACCGCCGCATCTGCCGCCGCCGCCTCCTCCTTCATCGGAACCCGTCTCCCGGACCTACATTCCAACTCCGGCCGAGTTACAGCTAGATTCGGATTCGGAAAGAAGAAAGCCGCCCCCAAAAAAGCATCGAGAACCGTAACATCTGATCGCCCCTTATGGTATCCCGGCGCAAAAGCACCGGAGTATCTAGACGGGAGTCTGGTCGGAGACTACGGGTTTGACCCTTTCGGTTTAGGTAAACCGGCAGAGTATTTACAGTTTGATTTGGACTCGTTGGATCAAAACTTAGCGAAGAATTTGGCCGGAGACGTGATCGGAACCCGGTTCGAAGATGCGGATGTGAAATCGACACCTTTCCAACCATACAGCGAAGTGTTCGGGCTTCAGAGGTTTAGGGAGTGCGAACTCATCCATGGCCGGTGGGCTATGTTGGCTACCCTCGGCGCTCTCACCGTTGAATCCGTCACCGGTGTTACATGGCAAGATGCTGGAAAGGTGCGTACGTACATGTTATAAATTTGATTAGTCGATGATTAAGCATAAACCATGAAAATTAATCGATTTTCTTGTATTGTTTTTCTTTAGGTTGAACTAATCGATGGATCATCGTACCTTGGTCAACCACTCCCATTCTCTATCACCACTTTGATCTGGATTGAGGTTTTGATCATCGGCTACATTGAGTTTCAAAGAAACGCTGAGCTTGATCCTGAAAAGAGGTTATACCCCGGTGGTCCGTTTGATCCGTTGAACTTAGCCGCCGACCCCGAGAAGAAAGCCATCCTACAACTGGCGGAGATCAAGCATGCCCGTCTTGCCATGGTGGGATTCCTTGGGTTTGCCGTTCAAGCAGCGGCCACCGGAAAAGGTCCTCTCAACAACTGGGTTACTCATTTGAGTGATCCACTTCACACTACTATCCTTGACACCTTTGGCTTCTTCTCGTAAAATCGTTTTTTGGAGATTCCGTTGATAAATATATATCATCACCGATGTAGTTTTATGATTACGTCTATCTTGTAAAGTTTGTAACTTTTGACAAATCAAGCGGAACAATATATTGCTTTTTATTGTCACTTCGCATGGATCGAACCTATGACACTTGTTTTTGTCAATGATGAGGGGAAATCTGTATAAACCGTTTGCTTTTGATATTTAAATAAAGAATAATGAATATACATTAATTAACTAACTGATAGCATAATATTTTTGTCCACTTTTCATAATTAAACAACTTATTATTTTATTTTATATATTTAACCATTTAAATTGTTATATGTTTTCCATATTATCATTGTAACCGGTTATAACAACAGTAACAATGATAATATATGTGAATGCATTTAATAACAAATTAAATGGTCAAATGTATATAAAAAAATAAAGTTATCTAAATATGAACAAAACAAAAAGTTAATTATCATAATAAGTTATTTACACCACTTTTAATTAGGGATCATAGTTGTTTGGTTGTTTTACGGTTTGGCTTTCGGTATTGAACTTTTCAAACCGTAGTGAACAGTTTGGCTTACGGTTTTTAAGATTTCAAACTATATAAAAACCGGACTTGAGCATATATATATATTACAGTTTGGCTTTCGATATTGAACTTTTCAAACCGTAGTGAACAGTTTGAATTACGGTTTTTAAGATTTCAAACCATATAAAAACCGGTCTGGAGCATATATATATATATATATATATATATATATATATATATATATATATATATATATATATATATATATATAATTTTTTATATGTAATTGTATTTTGCTGTATTATAAATTAATTTTACATAAATAGTAAAATTAAAACCCACAACGTTTAACTACTAGGCCCAATCCTAATTTCTTTTGTGAACTAGTAAATAAAGTCCAATTGAAAAAACAAGAAGTGTCCAATCTAATCCAAGAGTCCAGACTCCAGATGGGAAGTAAGTCATGTAACGTCGTAACCTAATCGCAAAAACGCAAACTCGAATCGAACTCGTCGTTTCTCTTTGTTGTTTCTATCTTGACTGTCATTGACTTGTAGCCAACTAAGACTCTGAGACGGTATCAACCCTCTGACTACACCTCGTCGGCTCATCGTCTCCGCCTGCAACAGCTCCACCTTCGTCTGCAATAGCTCCGCCTCCGCCTGCAACAACTCCTCTTCTAGCTTACAACTTCGTCGCTCCTTCTCTGATAAGGTATGTTATGTTCAGAACATAAGGTACGTTATGTTCTGATCAAAGCTAATACACCACCAATCAATTATTAATTCGTTTAGATATCAAAGCTTTAGGTTCTATGTGTTTAGATTTCGATTCATACTCAATATTTTGGTTCTCTGTGTTTTTTTATTGAAATGGTTAACAACTTAACATCACAGTTTCACAGTTCTAGAGCATCATGTCAAAACATCAATTATATGGTTAACAACTTACAATTGCTAGAGATATCTTGTGACAATAGTCAAATTTGGGTCAAGTCTAAGTTGAACAAAGTCGTCGAGTCAAACCGGTCAACTCAATTAAACATTGCATACTAGGGTTTGTGTTATGTAATTACTGTATAACTCACTATTTTAATGAGAAAACATCACTTGGAAAATTCGTGTGTTTAATTTTCCTTAGCCTTAGTGCTAAACAATGAACAAAAACAATGAAACAATGTTGCATACTCATCGGGAGTGTGTAGGATCCTAAAACATGGCTTAACGGGGTTTACGGACCTTGCGTTGTGGATCCAAACACTCAAAATTGTCACACATGAAACCTATCTCAATCGTTTTCACTTTATCTCTCTATTGTTAAATCTCTACCAAATCTCTCTAAGTATGTGAAATCTCTCCCAAATATCTCTTTATATGAGAAACCTCTCCCAGAAGGTCAAATCTCTCCCAAATCTCTCTAAGTATGTCAAATGTCTCCCAAATATCTCTTTGTATGAGAAATCTCTCCCAGAAGGTCAACTCTCTCCCAAATCTCTCTAAGTATGTGAAATCTCTCCCAAATATCTCCTTGTATGAGAAATCTCTCCAAGAATGTCAAATCTCTCCCAAATCTCTCTAAGTATGTGAAATCTCTCCCAAATATCTCTTTGTATGAGAAATCTCTCCCAGAAGGTCAAATCTCTCCCAAATCTCTCTAAGTATGTGAAATCTCTCCCAAATATCTCTTTGTATGAGAAATCTCTCCCAGAAGGTCAAATCTCTCTAACTATGTGAAATCTCTCCCAAATATCTCTTTGTATGAGAAATCTCTCCAAGAATGTCAAATCTCTCCCAAATCTCTCCAAGTATGACAAATCCCTCTCAAAATCTCTCTTAACTTTCTATAATCACTCGGGGCATCCCGACCCTCGAATTTGGCGAAAAACAGCCCAAAAACGGAAGTCTACACGAAAAACGGACTTTAGGAACCGAAACCTCTTAGGAGCCGAGACCCTCTCAACCGAAATGGACCGAGTGCTCTGTCTATTTCGGTCCTCTGATAGTTCTAAACCGAGACTCTCCTTCTTACCTTTCGGCCCGAGAGGGCTTGACCTTCGGTCCGAGGACCAGACTCTCGATCCCTTCTGATGAGCAGGTCTACGAGACCTCTCGGTTCCCATGCATCCGAGCTCCACTTTCGGTCTGAGAGGCGACCCGCAGCCGAACCCTACTCTCTCGGTTTTTCTCCTGCTCTCGGTTCTAAGCTCCTAAAGAGCCGAATCTTCGCATCCTCGGCCCAAATTTTGGAATTTGGCAGTTTTTGCCCGGTTTTCAATATTTTTAGCGTTTTGAGCCCGTTTTTCGAGATTCCAACGCGGGATTTTCACCCAAACTCGTATTTTAACATAATAAACCCCAAATATTCATATTTTAATTATATTTTGGGGGAAAATCCTTGTTTAAGAATAAAATCTAGTAGGTAAGATTTATGGGTGGAGTGTTGACTTTGCCTTAGTGTGTGACACAAGCAACCTCCCCATACCTCCATAGTATAACCCCTTGTCCTTCCACTATACCTAAGTCATGCTAATGTACTTTATCATAATTTCCAGCCATTTCCCACGTTCTTAGAACTGGAACATCCACCCTCTCTCCTCACTTCACTTATTTTCTCTTATTTACACCACAAGATCAAACACTTTTTCTCTCAACTCTTCTCTCTCAATTTTGAGATTTCCAAGGCTTTCCTTCTACTTTTGGTAAGTATCTTCATTATCCTTATGATTTTTACACTTCCTTCTACTCCAATCATAGATTGCTTACACAAATATTGTCATATTTGTGTTAGATCTTCGAATCTTCGAGCACCTCCCAAGTGTTCTTGAATTGAGAACTCCTTTTCTCCATCATCCATCTACTGAAATCACTCAAGGTGAGTTCATACCCCTACATTTTCACGTTTTCTCAAGTTTTTAAGGGGGGATTACAACTTAAAACACCAAGAACATAACTAAACTTTTCTAACAGCTTTCATCAGAAAAGTTGGACTCCATTCACGGACTGTTTTGGACAACTTAAACATTTTAGTTTTCAAAACTGTTTTAGGTGCAAGTAGTTCCACTTTTTAGCTTTAAGATGAATACTTGAACATCTCCATACGATTTTTCTACAATTTATGGTGATTTTTACAAAGCTGTCTATCATTTCAAACATCAATCCGGACCAGTCTGTGATTAAGGACTTGTTCACACAAGTTAGAGGTCACTAAAAATTATGGAAAAATTTATGGACAAACTAGACTCATTTTTCAAACTCTCAGGAGTTACAGAACTTGATTTGGACATTTTATGATGTTTCTAAAAAATTTCTAATAACAGTTACAGAAAACGTTATTAACAGAAAAACACTATCAATTTCATTTCACCTTGTAACATGTTGAGCAAGGTATATATCATTATGTGATTATGTGTTGTTGCAATATATGACATTTTTGTGTTAGTATCTAGACATACACCAGTTAACAAATGGATTTTTACTAGATATAGCATGGAATAAATAAAGTGTTATAATTAAAGTACACCCATTACACACAAACATTTTATTAAACTATGTTAAGTATAGTTTATGTACTTTACTATTTCTACCCTTGTTTGGTAAACTATAATAGGTATAGTTTATGATACATTTCAAAATACATACATTTCAGAAGGGTACATTTATACAAAAGGGAACTTTCATTACGTTAAGTGTAAATTTGTTAATTACTTTGTGAGACATTCGCTTCGCATTAATCATAAGTCCTGTATTGTAACCAGAGTCTCCTGGAGGGAGAGCATGATAATTGTATATAGATCTATATTGGGCTTGACAAACCCACACCTGAGCTGCATGCAACAGCTAGATCGGCAGATCTGAGGTGACAAATGTCATAACAGTTCCGACGCCTGAAGAACGTCGTTTTCAGGCCATCTAGGTCATAGTATGGTTATAATAACTCACAGAAAGTATTAATAAACATAAGAATTTATGGGAAATTCATTGATACCATACGCGTTTATGTTGAATTAAACTCATATTATTTTCGGTAAATAAGGAAGATTACTTACACGTTTCGGTCTTTTGGATATAAGACTACAATACTTATTTTTAAGGATAATATCGGATTTTTCTGAAACAACCGTACATTTACGAGACAAGTTTTTCATAATTGCTTACAAAAACTTATGAACTCACCAACCATTGTGCTGACACTTTTTCAAATAACTTGTATTCTCAGGAAATCACTAAACAGGAAATCAAGTGGATTTTGAGGATGGGACGTTAAGGCGTCAAACATTTCATATTTTTGTCAACATGTTGTAATTTATTTTGAAACATGTAATTCATACAATGATGTAACTCTTTCAATTATATATATGTTGGTTGTGTTTACTTTCATCACTATTGCCACTATTGTTATGATACTATACATGAAGTCCTCCACCCCCGGACGTTTCCGCCATCCTTGGTTTGGGGGGGCAACAGATTGGTATCAGAGCACGGTTGATAGTGAATTAAGTATATCAAACCACATACGATATACAAACTATAAACACATTTGGACTAAAAATCTCTGATTTTAAACATTTCTCAATTGAATATACTTTTAGAAAATAAATGGTTTTCTTGATTAAAGTATACATACGTACATTACATGCTCACATAGTGTCATAACTTGGGAGAACATAAAGTGAAAAAGGAGGAGTTGAACATTACGAGTATGCCCTAGCATGTGTAACCAGTTCTGGGAAGGATATAGCCTGATAAACTATATTCTTCCGAGAAGTGACTTTTGTTATAAGTCTAGGATTTCGAGTATGCGTTGGTGCTACTCTTTATTGCGAATAGGTTGACCTGCGACTAAGTGATCACACTAGTCAAAGGGGCTTTTGTGCTGTCAAAACTTTATCTTTTATTATGATGTAATGTAGACCCTTGTGGGGTCAAATTTTCTCAAAACAATATGTATTAAAAAGCTATCTATGGTTTTGGCATACATCTTACCTCATTAAAGGTTGACATGAGAATTACTATGTGGTATTACAAACTATTTACAACTGAAAAATTCTAAGATTTTAAGTGTACCTTGTTGTTATGTGTAATTAAAAGTTGTAATCGACCTAGAAATGATGAGTCCGCCTTAGGACCTGTTCCTTGTTTGGTTGTGGACTTAGGGAAAACTCATTAGTATCAACAGTTTATTAAAAATTTTAGTTACGCATAACTAAGACACATTGAACGAATCTTAGGAGTGAGTCAGACACAGAATCAAATGCTTGACTTTGCTTGGGTCAACACTATTTAATTCATAAGTTTAATTGCATAAACTTTTCGATGAATTTCCTTCTAAAGTAATAAACTTGGGGTAAAATACAATTGAGATGAATCAAGTAGCACTCGACTCGTTATTACTATTGAAGTCTTACCGACTGGTCATTTTTTTAAAATTATGACAGAACCATGCCATCAAGGAGAAGGCCTTCCGGTAACTCAGCACCGCCTCCTCCGCCACCACCTCCGGAGTTCAATCCTGTGATGTTTCAGGCTGCAGTAATATCAGCCGTGGCGGCAGCAATGTCGCAAATGGGTACAAATGGTTCCGGATCCGGGAATACTAACTCAAATCAGGGGGACAGCACGGGGCGTGCTAAGGAGTGTTCTTTCAAAGACTTCACAAATGGCAAACCCGATCCTTTCGATGGAAGCGGGGGCATCATCGCGCTGATGCAATGGTTCAAAAGGACCGAAGCAGTCTTTGAAATCTGTGCTTGTCTCGAAGCGAGCAAGATCAAGTATGCAACATTCACTTTCATAAGAAAATCTCTTACTTGGTGGAACGACCGAGTTAAGTCACTTACTCCTGCAGTGGCTAACTCCATAGGTTGGGAAAACCTAAAAGCGTTGATGTTAAAGGAGTACTGCCCGAGGGGAGAAATACAAAAACTCGAGGAAGAACTTTGGAACCTCAGAATGACGGGCACTGATCTTGAGACTTATACCGCCCGCTTTAATGACCTAGCACTCCTCTGTCCAGCAATGGTCACTCCAGAGGAGAAGAAAGTGGAGCGATATCTCTAGGGGCTGTCGTCCCAGATTCAAGACAGTGTACTGGCCTCAAAACCTACCACCTTTGAGAGTGCCAAGGAGTTGGTGCAACAACTTATCGATCACAGGGCTAGTCGTGGCACCGTGGTCACCACCACCGACCAAACCAAAGGAGGGAACAACAAGAGGAAGTTCTGGAACAATAAGAAGAAACAACCGACACATGATCCCGCTAAGAAGCAATGGACTGTTGCTGTCTGTTTAGCCACTACTGCCATCACTCCAGCACCACCGAAGCAGTATGCTGGAAATCTCCCTAAGTGCAACAAATGCAACTACCACCACAATGGTGCTTTCCGGGAAATGCACTGCAAGAACTGTGATAGGAAGGGGCATAGTGCCTGTTTATGCAAAACGCCAGCACGACCGCTCAATCAAGTTGCCGGTGCAAGGGCAAGCCAAAACCTGCTATGGATGTGGTGAAGCAGGACACTTCAAAAGAAATTGCCCCAAGGCACAAGCCCCTAATGCAGTTGGAGTAGGGAGAGTCCTGGAAATCGGACATGTGGAAGCAGTCACAGATCCTACAGTGCTTACCGGTACGTTTCTCCTCAATAACACCTATGCATGCGTACTATTTGATAGTAGAGCGTAGAGGAGTTTTGTGAGCCATCAATTCAAACAATTTGCTAAAACAAACCCCTCATTCATTAAAAGATACTTACATAGTAGAAATGGAAAATGGGAAGGTAGAGCGCGCTAATGTTATATACTCAGGGTGTACCCTCACTCTAGACAACCATTCGTTTAATATAGACCTGATGCCGGTCACAATAAAATGTTTCGATGTGATCATCGGTATGGATTGGTTAAGTTCTCATCGTGCCGACATTCTATGTTATGAAAGGGTCGTTCGCCTTAATATGCCAAATGGCGAAACCCTCCTCATCTATGGCGACAAACCCAGTTCAAATTTGCAAATCATCTCTTGCGTCAAGGCCCAAAGGTATCTCCGAAAGGAATACCACGCATTTCTAGCCCACGTAGTAGATACAAAGCAAGAGGTGAAGGATATCAACGACATTCCCGAGGTGTGCAACTACCCTGATGTATTTCCCGAAGATCTTCCAGGTGTACCCCTCGCACGACAAGTCGAATTCCGGATCGACTTAATTCCAGGAGCTACCCCGTCGCCAAAGCTCCATACCGCTTAGCACCGACAGAAATGCAAGAACTGTCCAGCCAGTTGAATGAACTGTTGAGCAAATGATTCATCAAGCCAAGCTTCTCACCCTGGGGAGCACCGGTCCTATTTGTGAAGAAGAATGACGGATCCTTCCGCATGTGCATAGACTACCGGGAGCTAAACAAACTCACTATCAAGAATCGATATCCCCTACCCCAAATAGATGACCTCTTCGACCAGCTCCAAGGAGCAAGCTACTTTTCAAAAATCGACCTGAGGTCGGGTTATCATCAGCTAAGAGTACAAGAAGAGGATATTCCCAAGACTGCGTTCAGAACTCGCTACGGGCACTACGAGTTTGTAGTAATGCCCTTCGGATTAACAAACGCACCTGCGGTATTCATGGACCTGATGAATCGAGTGTGTCGACCCTACTTAGACAAATTCGTGATTGTATTCATCGATGATATTTTAATATACTCCCGAAGCGGGGAAGAACACCGTCAACATCTTCGGCTAATCTTGGAAACACTGAGGGCAGAAAAGCTTTATGCCAAATTCTCAAAGTGCGAATTTTGGATCAGAGAAGTGAATTTTCTTGGCCATGTGGTCAGCGAGAAGGGGATACACGTGGATCCCTCTAAAATCAAAGCTATCGAAAACTGGTCAGCACCTACAATGCCGACAGAAATTCGACAATTTTTAGGGCTCGCCGGCTACTACCGAAGATTCATACAGAGCTTCTCCAAGATCGCCAAACCACTCACCACCTTGACTTAGAAAGGTGTGGTATTTAAGTGGGAAGATAAACAAGAAGCCGCTTTCCAGATGTTAAAGCAAGCTCTATGCAGTGCACAGGTTTTGTCTCTCCCAGAAGGAACCGATGACTTCGTGGTATATTGTGATGCCTCAAAACAAGGCCTCGGATGCGTGCTCATGCAGAGGGGGAAAGTCTTTGCTTACGCATCAAGGCAACTTAAGACACACGAAGTTAATTATACCACCCACGACCTGGAGCTGGGAGCAGTGGTGTTCGCCTTAAAGATCTGGAGGCACTACCTCTACGGCACCAAGTGCACCATCTTCACTGATCACAAAAGTCTTCAACATATTCTCAATCAGAAGGAACTTAACATGCGGCAAAGAAGATGGGTGGAGCTGCTGAATGACTACGAATGTGAAATTCGCTACCACCCGGGCAAGGCCAATGTAGTGGCTGATGCCTTAAGTAGGAAAGAATATTCAAGTCGCCGAGTGAAATCTCTAACCATGACCATCCACTCCCATCTGGCCACGCAGATCAATGATGCTCAGTTAGAGGCCTTGAAACCAGAAAACGTGGCAAACGAGGCATTAAGAGGAATAGATAAGAACTTGGAAGTCAAGGATGATGGAGCTCGTTATCTCGTGAACCGAATCTGGACACCGAAGTTCGGTGGGTTCTGAGACGTTGTAATGAATGAAGCACACAAGACTCGATACTCCATCCATCTTGGGTAAGATAAGATGTATCTAGACCTCAAAAGGTTATACTGGTGGCCAAACATGAAGGCTGAAATTGCTACTTATGCGAGCAAGTGTCTGACTTGCACCAAGGTCAAGGTAGAATATCAGAAGCCATCGGGACTACTTCAACAGCTGGATATACCCGAGTGGAAGTGGGAGCGGATAACCATGGACTTCATCACCAAGCTACCTAAGATATCAGGCGGGCTTGATACCATATGGATTATCGTAGACAGATTGACCAAGTCTGCGCACTTCCTGCCGATAAAGGAAACAGAAAAGATGGAGAAGCTTACCCGGACGTACATCAAGGAGATCGTGTAACTGCATGGTGTACCTATATCCATTATCTCTGACCGAGATAGTAGATTCACCTCGCGGTTCTGGCAGTCCCTACAGAAATCTCTGGGAACTTGGCTTGACATGAGTACGGCCTACCATCCATAAACCGATGGACAAAGTGAGAGAACCATCCAAACATGGAAGACATGCTGAGAGCCTGTGTGATAGACTTTGGTAAAGCATGGGATACCCATTTACCGCTTATCGAATTCTCCTATAATAACAACTACCACACTAGCATTAAAGTCGCCCCGTTCGAAGCTCTCTATGGCCGCAAGTGCAGATCACCCCTGTGTTGGGCCGAAGTGGGGGATACTCAGCTAACTAGGGGGCTAGTCCCTAACAGCACCCTCACTGGTCCTGAAATCATAAGGGAGACCACATAAAAGATTGTTCAAATCCGAGAAAGGATGAAGGCCTCCCGAGATCGACAAAAGAGTTACGCAGACAAGCGACGCAAACCCTTAGAATTCCAGGTCGGAGACCGGGTATTACTAAAAGTTTCCCCTTGGAAAGGAAGGGTACGTTTCGGTAAACGTGGGAAACTAAACCCGAGGTACATCAGACCATTCGAAATCCTTGCCAGGATTGGTCCTGTGGCGTACAAACTCCGATTACCACAACAACTTAATAACATACACCCCACATTTCACGTATCCAACTTAATGAAGTGTTTGTTTGACGAGACACTTGAAATACCTCTCGATGAGATCGAAGTTAACGAAAATCTCCACTTCGTGGAAGAACCAGTTGAGATTATGGATCGGGAAGTCAAAAGAACGAAGCAAAGTCGTATCCCCATCGTGAAGGTTCGATGGAACGCTAAACGAGGACCTGAATTCACCGGGGAACGCGAAGACCAAATGAAATAAAAATAACCGCATCTTTTCCCAAACTCCTTAAGTCCCAGCCAAAACGTAAATTTCGGGACGAAATTCCCTCTAACGGGGGGGATGATGTGACAATAGTCAAATTCGGGTCAAGTCTAAGTGGAACAAAGTCGTCGAGTCAAACCGGTCAACTCAATTAAACATTGCATACTAGGGTTTGTGTTATGTAATTACTGTATAACTCACTATTTTAATGAGAAAACTTCACTTGGAAAATTCGTGTGTTTAATTTTCCTTAGCCTTAGTGCTAAACAATGAACAAAAATAATGAAACAATGTTGCATACTCATCGGGAGTGTGTAGGATCCTGAAACATGGCTTAACGGGGTTCACAGACCTTGCGTTGCGGAGCCAAACACTCAAAATTGTCACACATGAAACCTCTCTCAATCGTTTTCACTCTGTCTCTCTCTATTTTCAAATCTCTCCCAAAAATCTCTAAGTATGTGAAGTCTCTCCCAAATATCTCTTTGTATGAGAAATCTCTCCCAGAAGGTCAAATCTATCCCAAATCTCTCTAAGTATGTGAAATCTCTCCCAAATATCTCTTTGTATGAGAAATCTCTCACATAAGGTCAAATCTCTCCCAAATCTCTCTAAGTATGTGAAATCTCTCCAAAATATCTCCTTGTATGAGAAATCTCTCCAAGAATGTCAAATCTCTACCAAATCTCTCTAAGTATGTGAAATCTCTCCCAAATATCTCTTTGTATGAGAAATCTCTACCAAATCTCTCTAAGTATGTGAAATCTCTCCCAAATATCTCTTTGTATGAGAAATCTCTCCTAGAATGTCAAATCTCACCCAAATCTCTCTAAGTATATGAAATCTCTCCCAAATATCTCTTTGTATGAGAAATCTCTCCAAGAATGTCAAATCTCTCCCAAATCTCTCCAAGTATGACAAATCTTTCCCAAATCTCTCTCAAAATCTCTATTAACTTTCTATAATGACTCGGGGCATCCCGACCCTCGAATTTGGCGAAAACAGCCCAAAAACGGAAGTCTACGCGAAAAACGGACTTTAGGAACCGAAACCTCTTAGGAGCTGAGACCCTCTCAACCGAAATGGACCGAGTGCTCTGTCTATTTCAGTCCTCTGATAGTTCTAAACCGAGACTCTCCTTCTTACCTTTCGGCCCGAGAGGGCTTGACCTTCGGTCCGAGGACCAGACTCTCGATCCCTTCTGATGAGCAGGTCTACGAGACCTCTCGGTTCCCATGCATCCGAGCTCCACTTTCGGTCTGAGAGGCGACCCGCGCAGCCGAACCCTACTCTCTCGGTTTTTCTCCTGCTCTCGGTTCTAAGCTCCTAAAGAGCCGAATCTTCGCATCCTCGGCCCAAATTTCGGAATTTGGCAGTTTTTGCCCGGTTTTCAATATTTTTAGCGTTTTGAGCCCGTTTTTTCGAGATTCCAATGCGGGATTTTCACCCAAACTCGTATTTTAACATAATAAACCCCAAATATTCATATTTTAATTATATTTTGGGGAAAATCCTTGTCTAAGAATAAAATCTAGTAGGTAAGATTTATGGGTGGAGTGTTGACTTTGTCTTAGTGTGTGACACAAGCAACCTCCCCATACCTCCATAGTACAACCCCTTGTCCTTCCACCATACCTAAGTCATGCTAATATACTTTATCATAATTTCCAACCATTTCCCACGTTCTTAGAACTGGAACATCCACCTTCTCTCCTCACTTCACTTATTTTCTCTCATTTACACTACAAGATCAAACACTTTTTCTCTCAACTCCTCTCTCTCAATTTCGAGATTTACAAGGCTTTCCTTCTACTTTTGGTAAGTATCTTCATTATCCTTATGATTTTTACACTTCCTTCTACTCCAATCAAAGATTGCTTACACAAATATCGTCATATTTGTGTTAGATCTTTGAATCTTCGAGCACCTCCCAAGTGTTCTTGAGTTGAGAACTCCTTTTCTCCATCATCCATCTACTGAAATCACTCAAGGTGAGTTCATACCCCTACATTTTCATGTTTTCTCAAGTTTTTAGGGGGGGATTACAACTTAAAACACCAAGAACATAACTAAACTTTTCTAACAGCTTTCATCAGAAAAGTTGGACTCCATTCACGGACTGTTTTGGACAATTTAAACATTTTAGTTTTCAAAACTATTTTAGGTGCAAGTAGTTCCACTTTTTAGCTTTAAGATGACTACGTGAACATCTCCATACGATTTTTCTACAATTTATGGTGATTTTTACAAAGCTGTCTATCATTTCAAACATCAATCCGGACCGGTCTGTGATTATGGACTTGTTCACACAAGTTAGAGGTCACTAAAAATTATGGACAAACTAGACTCATTTTCCAAACTCTCAGGAGTTACAGAACTTGATTTGGACATTTTATGATGTTTCTAAAAAATTTCTAATAACAGTTACAGAAAACGTTATTAACAGAAAAACACTATCAATTTCATTTCACCTTGTAACATGTTGAGCAAGGTATATATCATTATGTGATTATGTGTTGTTGCAATATATGACATTTTTGTGTTAGTATCTAGACATACACCAGATAACAAATGGATTTTTACTAGATATAGCATGGAATAAACAAAGTGTTATAATTAAAGTACACCCATTAAACACAAACATTTTATTAAACTATGTTAAGTATAGTTTATGTACTTTACTATTTCTACCATTGTTTGGTAAACTATAATAGGTATAGTTTATGATACATTTCAAAATACATACATTTTAGAAGGGTACATTTATACAAAAGGGAACTTTCATTACGTTAAGTGTAAATTCGTTAATGACTTTGTGAGACATTCGCTTCGCATTAATCATAAGTCCTGTATTGTAACCAGAGTCTCCTGGAGGGAGAGCGTGATAGTTGTATATAGATCTATATTGGGCTTGACAAACCCACACCTGAGCTGCATGCAACAGCTAGACCAGCAGATCTGAGGTGACAAATGTCATAACAGTTCCGACGCTTGAAGAACGTCGTTTTCAGGCCATCTAGGTCATAGTATGGTTATAATAACTCACAGAAAGTATTAATAAACATAAGAATTTATGGGAAATTCATTGATACCATACGCGTTTATGTTGAATTAAACTCATATTATTTTCGGTAAATAAGGAAGATTATTTACACGTTTCGGTCTTTTAGATATAAGACTACAGTACTTATTTTTAAGGAAAATATCGGATTTTTCTGAGACAACCGTACATTTACGAGACAAGTTTTTCATAATTTCTTACAAAAACTTATGAACTCACCAACCATTGTGTTGACACTTTTTCAAACAACTTGTATTCTTAGGAAATCACTAAACAGGAAATCAAGTGGATTTTGAGGATGGGACGTTAAGCCGTCAAACGTTTCATATTTTTGTCAACATGTTGTAATTGATTTTCAAACATGTAATTCATACAATGATGTAACTCTTTCAATTATATATATGTTGGTTGTGTTTACTTTCATCACTATTGCCACTATTGTTATGATACTATACATGAAGTCCTGCACCCCCGGATGTTTCCGCCATCCTTGGTTTGGGGGTGCGACATATCTTATCATTATATGTGGATAAAAAGAATAAGTTGAAAGAGCTTTTATGAAAATATTCACAATCTGTTTGTCTTACAATTGATGCATGAACTTCATGTCAAAACATCACTTATATGGTTTTAGCAGTCAATTACGTACTTTGATGTAGAATGGAAATTGCAAAAAAGAAGTTTGAAATTTGAAGTTATTTCTAATCATAAGGGTGACACAATTAGTAAAATGGTTGAGAGTTCTCTAATTACATGGGGTATTGAGAAGGTTTTTGCAATCACTGTGGATAATGCAAGATCTAATGATACAAGTATTTCCTTTCTGAAAAAGAAAATACAAATTTGGGGACATGCGGTTTTAGATGCTCAATACTTGCATATGCGTTGTCGTGCTCATGTGTCAAAATTGATTGTGTGTGATGGGTTAAAAGATGGTGATCTTGCAATTTAAGTTATTAGAAATGTTGTGATGTATGTTAGATCCTCGCTTTCAAGGTTGGGTAAGTCTAAGCAATGTGTGAAGATAGAAAAGTTAAATGTTCCAGGAGCTATTTGTTTAGATGTTTCCACTAGGTGGAAATCCACTTACTTGATGTTGGAGTCAGCTTTGAAGTATAGAAAAACATTTAATTGGTTGGAAGAAGATGGATATTATGCAAGGTTTTTTTAGTGTGGGTCCTAGTAGCTTGTTGAATGACGTAGATGCAAAAAAAAGTATGACGTCACTAAAGTCGGGCCACCTAGTGATATTGATTGGGATGTTGAACAAGCATTTATGGTTTTTCTTAAGGTGTTTTACAAAGTGACAAATCGGTTTTCGAGGTATTTGTATGTAACTTCTAGTGCTTACTTTCATGATATATGTTCATTGCATAGCTATATTAATGAATGCATTAAAAGTGACGACTGGCGGGTGAGTTCGATGGCTATGAATATTAAAGAAAAGTATGATAAAGATTGGGAAATGCAGAAAAAAGGAATCCTTTATTGTATGTAGATGTTCTTGATCCTTGATACAAGTTAGAATATGTCAATTGGAGTTTGGAAGAAATGTACCCTATTTATGATATTGCCGACTTGAAAAAAAAAAGTTAAAAGCCACTTTGACTCAAATTTATGACTTTTATTTGGAAAAACATCCTATACATGCAAAAAATTCTTCTTCAAACAATAGTCATAACAGAAGGAAAGTTAATGAGAATCTTAGCATACAAGAGAAGCATATGCTAAAATATAAGGCACATTTGGAAGATAGAAAATAGGAGAATTAAGTGAGCTTCAAATATATTTGTCATATAATCAAGAGACAAGTTATGAGTCATTTGACTTATTGGATTGGTGGAAGACAAATGAAGCAAAATATAAGATTTTAGGAAAAATTGCAAGGGATGTCTTGGTTGTTCCAGTTTCTACAGTTACTTCTGAATCCACATTTAGCACGAAGGGTAGAGTTTTGGATTCATTTAGGAGTAGTCTTTCTCCTAAAACAGTGCAAGCGCTTTTATGCACACAAAATTGGATTCAGGGTGTGTTTAATAAAACTGAAAAAGTTTCTTATGAAGATGTGTTGAAAAAAAATTGAAGACCTTGAAGAAATGGAAAATGGTAAGTTTTCAAATTTTAATAAGTTATACATTTTCTCTTAATTATTATTTCTAACAAAATATAACTTGTATTTCAGATTTTGCAAGCAAACTTAATATTTGCACCGACAATATTGATTGAAAGGTACTTTTATTCTCATGGTTTTATATTGAATTAGGCGAATCCTCGCGCATTGTGTGCAAATATAATTATTTAATTTAAAATAATAAAATTTTATAAATTGTGATTTAGTATTTATACATGCAAAAACCAATGTCGTTAGCAAAATAAAACATATAATTAACCTATTAGTTTTATTAACTGGAATAAGTTTATATCATTAGTTCTTTCTATTATTAATTGATGATTTTATAGACCGTTTTATGTTGTGTAAATTTTATATCAAATGTATGTTGATTTCTATATATTTCAAATAACAAACTAGTATGAAAAAAATAAATACTATATCTTTTTATGATTTTGTAGATTGTTTTAACATGTGCAATTATATATAAAACATATGTTGATTTATATATAAAACAAATAAGAAATAATATGAAAAAATACTACAATTTTTAACAACATAAAAATAGTACAACATTTAGTATAACATTTACATCAAACAAAACTAATTAAACATTTATAAATCATTTAAAATGAATATTTAGAAATCAACATACATTTGATGTAGAGAAACATTTTTATTTAAAAATTGCGTTGAAATAACCATTGATACGATAAAACTCATTTTTTTTTCAATTCTTTTCATATTTGAATCACAAATATTTTGTCACACCCCCAAACCTGAACGGCGGAAAACATTTAGGGGCTCATGACGTCATGTACAGTATTATAACACTTGAATAATACAGAAAGTACACACAACCATCATATACATAATTGAAAAGTTTACATGATTGTAAGCTTTACATGTTTCAAAAGTCAATTACAATAAGATGTACAAAAGATTTTATTAACGTCTGAGCGTCAATCATCAAAAGTAGTTGATAACCTGATTTAGCGATTCCCTGAGAATACAAGTTATTTTAAAGAAAAAGTGTCAACAATTAAGTTGGTGAGTTCATAAGTAGTTATTTGAATAAATGCATGTCATTCGTAAGTCCATGTTTGTTTCCAGAAAATCCGATATTTTCTATAAAATGGGTTATGATTTGTTGCTGTATAAAATAGATGTATTGAACCCGGAAAATCCTATATTTTCCTAAAATTGAGAAGTAGTCTTAATGTTCCAAGACCGTAGTTTGTAAGTAAATATGTCATACCTAACTTGATAAAATATAGTTTTATTAGTAAATAAAACTATTTGAAACCTTGTGTTTTCACGTAAAGATAATTGTATTATTACTACTTACGTAAAACATAATACGGTAAAAGTCGTCTATCATGTTAGTTTTCATAACCGTACTAAGATAGGTTTGCCTGTAGTGACGTTTTTCAGGTATCAAAATGTTATGACATTTGCCACCCTTAACCTGTCAGTCGAGCTGTAGATAACAGCCAGGGTGCAGGATCATCAGTCTCGTATAGATCTATACACACTTATCACATTCTCTGGACAGATACTCTAGTTATAAAACAGGGTTTTCTTGTATACCTTGATAGGTACGAGGAAAACAAATGACTCACAAATTTCCAACGAGATTACGTATTTTTGAAATGAATATCGTTACATCTGAAATGGTTACTCTTTTTACGATGTTTATAACAACATAAAATAAATCATATATATAAATACACACACACACACACACACATATATATATATATATATATATATATATATATATATATATAGAGAGAGAGAGAGAGAGAGAGTGACATTAATTTATCCCGAGAGAGTAAAATGGTATCATGAGATGTTTTGCATGCTAATATTTTCATATAAAAGTTATAACAACAACAAGAAAATATAGCAAAAGATTGATATTTTAACACGACTTATTTGCGTGTTTACTTGTTTTCCCCCCTAAAAGTGTTTAAAAAACATTTAAAAGTATAGTTGTAGGGGTATGAACTCACTTGGTAAGAGTGATGATCTGATGAAAAGCTAGGCTTCACGCGGGCCACACTTCGATTGGAACGAGGTTAGCTTCTCGGGTTTTGGGGCTTCGTGCTTCCCTCAGAGCTTGGATACATAACCCGGGCGTTGGGGTATTCTCGAGAGCTTAAAATAGAGTAAATGTAGGAGGGAGGATAGAATTGAGCAGTCTAAACCCGAGACTCTCGGTTTCTATTTATAGGGTGTAAATTTTGAGTTTACGTCGTGAACACAAAATTGTTCACATCGTTAACTTGGTCATGATTTAGCTCGTAGAATCGACGTCTGATAGCCCGGCTCTGGAACACGTCAATCACTGGTTCACGTCGTGAACTCCTGACTCACGACGTGAATCCCTGACAGATGTTGAAGTTCGCGCCCGAACTTCAAAAATTCATATCTTTCGCATATGAGTCCTGTTTTTTACGTTCTTTATATCCACGCGTAGGCAAGATTATTCTCTACAACTTTCATTTAAACACCATCGGCTAATTTTTACTTTATTTTTAATATTATATTTTTAACAGGCTGGACAGGAAAAGTCTGTTAAAAATTCATAACTTCTTTAGCCAACGTCCGTTTTCGTCTTTTTTTTTTTGTTGTACTTCTATTGTCGATATCTTCAATTCTCGTTTAGGTTGCGTCGGCTAAAAATACTCAATCTTTATTTAAAGTATTTAGTTGTGTATTGTTATTCCGAAACTTAGAAAAATCATAACTTCCTCATACGAAGTCAGATTTGTACGTTCTTTTTATGTATGCTTACGGATTAATGATATCTACGACTTTCATTTAGATACCTAAGGCTAAAAAGTATTTTATTGGAATTTCGCGTTTTACGCTTAACAATGTTTTACCGGATTTGTCGTGGATCTTTGATTGGTCATAACTTCTTCGTCATACCTCGGATTTTAGTGTTTTTTATATTACTGAAAACCTTGCTACGATATCTATCACTTTAGACATACCAATTGAGATTTTTGAACATTTCATTTTTGACGCTATTTTATTAACCCAAAAATAGGTTAAACTACTTGACTTTAGATCATTACATTGACTTGAAATATCAGGTTGTTACATATTTTCAAACATATTTTGATCAAAACTTATTTATATAATACAAATATAACTATAGTGCATATAAATAAGTGGAAAAAAAACATTGAACATTAATAATCAAAACTTAAAAAAAAAGCATTTGAATGTAGTGGAAAATAAAAAGACATGACTAATTATATTAAATTTGGAATTAAAACTACATTTAAAATAAAATAAAATAAAAAACTCTTGAGTTGTAATCGAAGTGTAAACGCTTGAGTTGAATGAAATAATGTAATATACATATTGACAATTATATGTTATAATAACAATATTATTGGAATTTATCATTAAAATAATGATTTTTACACTAAGTTGTAACTAATTTTATAATTATTTTAAGTATACGATAAATAAGATAGATATAATAAGTTGTATTTGAATTTAATTAAATAAAGTTTTTAATTTATTAAAAAAATATAGGTAGTTTTAAATGATTTTGAAATAATTTATTTAAGTATTGTTATTTAATTTATTATTATTATTATTATTATTATTATTATTATTATTTTTATTATTATTCTTATTATTGTTGTTGTTATTATTATTATTATTATTATTATTATTATTATTTCAAATTACAATCATTTTTTAATATAATATAATCTATTTTGTAGTTTTACTCTATTTTAAACTATTATTATTTTTACTTAATTAAAAACTACTTGCATGAAAATATTTTATTATTATGTTTAGAAAAAGTTATCTTACTTAAGTATTGTACTTTTATTTTTGTCCATAAAGTCATTAAATATTGGAAGGGAATGACTTATTATTCACATTGTGGAATATATTTAACAAGATTACTGTAACATCCCAAATTTCAGAAGTTTGAGTTAAGGGCTTATAGTGTAAATTGAAAAGGGGAGTCGATGAGTAGCTATACTTACTCGCCGAGTCGGAGCGGGTTTTGGGTCGCGAATTAAGTGACCAACTTGCCGAGTCGGAAGCTGGACTCGACGAGTTGGTGATGGAATGAGAAAAACCCTAATCTCGAGGGTTGCACCCTATTTAAAGGACTTTATGTCCTTCTCTCAGCCTCCTTATTGCCCTTGAAAACCAGAAAACCCTAAGCTCGTGTGTGCGAGGCCTTTGGAGGGAGATTAAAGCTTTAGAAGTTGTTTCTAGTCGAAGAAACTTGAATATCAAAAGGGCTTGCATCAAGAGAGTGGTGTAGATCCAGAATCTACTTCAGTTTGGGCACATCTTGGAGGTAATAAGCTGTTACCTTACCTCTTTTGCATCTAGATCTATTCATGAATGAGATTTGGGGCCATTTTGGTATGTTTGAGATCTATTTCGGGTTTGGAGTTTAGATCTGAGGTTGCTATTTCAGATCTAGACTTGTGTTGGTCTAGAATGTCATAAAGCATTAGTCAAAGAGTTGTTGGTAAAGCTTCTTTGTCTTAAGCCCTAGCCATAGAGTAATTTGGACCTTTAACTCCTTGGTTTCATGTAAAGTTTGCAACTTTACGTGGGGGTTATGCCCCAGAAGAGTGGATCTACAGTTTGGAGCCCCTGCATGGCTCAAAAAGCCTCTGTATAGATGAAGGACTAAAGAGACTCGACGAGTTCCTTGGGTGGACTCGGCGAGTCATATGAAGATGGGCATGGACTCAACAAGTCGGAAGAACAACTCAGGGAGTCTGTTGAAGATTGCGTTGGACTCGGTGAGTCAGGTCGTAGAACCCCAACCTCTTCTGGTTAAGACTCAGAGCAGTGATTTGAGTAGTGATTCAGTGAGTTGGACGGGATAGGACTCAGAGAATGATGAACTCGACTAGTCATGAGGTGACTCGGCGAGTAGAGTCAATCGGAAGGTTGACTTTGACCAGGAGTTTGGCCTGAGTTGACTTAGTTGACCTCGGGAGGAAAATTTAGTCAAAGTGTTGTTATTGGTATTGGTTGCTCACGGAGGTAGAGGAGCAACATTTCGGAGAGTTGTCGGTTAGCATCCGGAGGGTTATCGGTCTAGTTCAGCAGTTCAAGTGAGTTTCCTTCCAGTAGAAACAGGTCTACGACCACAATGCCAACCCGTCTAGTTAGCAGTAGTTTTCGGGCTTCGGTCCGATGCAGTATTTCAGTGTGCTTGATGTCTTTGTGATTCAAGCATGTTTTTGTGTTATGTGTTCCGGACTTCGGTCCGATACAGTATGAAGTATATGTGGTTATGCTAGTAGTTATGATTATGCTATGCTATGTTCAGCCAGTTAGTCTGGACTGCGGTCCAATGCAGTTAGCCGGAATTCGGTCCGATGCATGGGGAAAAGCCCCAATTAGTTCGGACTCCAGTCTGATGCAGTTAGCCAGTCTTCGGTCCGATGCAGGGGGCAAGACCCCTGTTAATCCAGACTCCGATCTGATGCAGTTAGCCGGACTTTGGTCCAATGTAGGGGGCAAGGCCCCAGTTAGTCTGGGCTTCGGTCCGATGCAGTTTCCGAACTTCGGTCCGATGCAGGGGGCAAGGCCCCAGTTAGTCTGGATTTCGGTCCGATGCAGTGGGCAAGGCCCAGTATGTGTTTTATATGTTATTGTATAGTATGATTCATGGCTCAATTCTATAACATATGATATTATGGTTTTTAGTAATATTAAAATAAAAAATTTTGGGTTGTATATTTGGGATGTTTCAATTACCTATTCCGAACATTTTAGAATATTTCTTAGTATTTTGGACTCATTATTCACATTCTGGAATATATTTAACACGATTACCTATTGTTCTTTACTTCGTATGTAGTATCAATTACAAATTTTATGTTACATACATGGTAACAATGCCTTAAAGTAATATAACAATACATGCTATTCCAAAGATGATAGTCGTATTCTATAACTGTTGTACGCATTCCAGACTAAATAAATCGTTCATAGACATAAATGAAAGTACGTTAATCTGTAAAACTAACTTGGTTTATTGAACCCATGGTGAAAATTACACATAATCTTCGATATTAAGGTTGGACGAGTTTAATTTGTATTCACCATGTATCCATAATGATTTGCTTAGAATGTCGGGTCGAAACACGTGTGTGTGTCTATATATATATATATATATATATATATATATATATATATATATATATATATATATATAGAGAGAGAGAGAGAGAGAGAGAGAGAAGATCAATAAAGAACTAAATTCAGGAAGAGAACCAACAAACTTTTTATCTATAATGAATTTAGGTATTAAATTCAACATGTAAATGTACATACATATATGTAAGACAAATGCAAAAAAAAAAAAAAAAAAAAAAAAAAAAAAAAAAAAAAAAATTTATATGCATGTACATATGCACATTTTTTTGAAAATATATATTTACACAAAAAATATGAATATGCATTAAAAATGCCATTTTTTGAAAAATTCTTTTATCAAATCTTAATTTAGAAATATAAGGTATATTTTCACTTATTTAAAAAAATATTATTATTTTTAAATCAACGAAATTATTCATTACATTTCGAATTTAATATTTAAAAAAAATAATTTTTTAATGTGTATTTATATTTTTTGTGTGTATGCATATTTTTAAAAAACATATGCATATACACATGAGTATTTTTTAAGAAAACACTTTTAATGCCTCTACATATGCATAAGAGTAAGCATATATATATATATATATATATATATATATATATATATATATATATATATATATATATATATATATATATATAAATAAGTATATGCATATTGCAACTAAATACATATGATTATGCTTATGCATATGCATATGTATATGCATAAAAATAAGTATATACCTAAAACAATTAAATACATATGATTATGCGTATGTATATGCATATGCATAAGAATTAATATATGACATATGCATATTCATAAGTATATGTATACGTATAAGAATAAGTATATTCATAAGGTAACTATATACATATTTATATACTTATGTATATGAATAAGTATATACATATGAATATCTATAAGAATAACTATATGCATATGAATATGAATAACTATACGAATATGTGTAACATCCCGACATATGGATGTTTAGAAGGTGAGAAAGAAAAGGAAATAAGTTGGAAATTGACAAATAACAATAAAGGGAAAAATGGTCAAAGAGGGTAAATTGGTTATTTTATGTAACCAACAAGGTATATAATAGTAAATGTGTCAAAATTATACGAGTTATATGAGTTTTATATGCTTATGGTGTAAGGGATTAAGTTTAAGGGCAAAAGTGGAAAAGAATATGAAATATGTAATTCAATATAAAAGTGATAAAATGCCAACTTTGAGACAATAAAAGTCAACCCTAGAGGAAAATAAAGGAAAAAGGTTACAAAGGTAACTTGTAGTAGACTTGAAAATAAACCAATAACAAAAAGAATCAACTTAAAAGGAGGTCATATGAAAAATCTACTAGGTTGCAAATTTGGACAAAAATTAATTAAAAGTTTATTTGGGAATTTGACAGCTATTAAACGAATAATACACAGGAAAAAGAATCAAACAAAATGGATATGGAATGAATGAGATATGGTCGTTTGAAGTGGGTTGTTGAAACACTTGAAATGTTGTAAGATTTCGACTTGCCATGTTCATAGTTGAATTACTCCTGTTTTAGACATATTCAGACGAAACAAATAATAAGGAACTTGTAATACTCCTGACAATCTTTCCAACGATACAAACATTGCCATTATCATATTGACATTAGTAAATAATAAATTTGCCACTATCATGTTAACATTAGTAAATAAGAAAGATGAAAATAATTAAATTAAATAAGGATTTATTTTTCTTTTGGAAATACCTATCAAGGTAATATAGTGAGAGCCCTTTTTGCCAAAGATATATTCACACAATACCAATGATGAGTACTTGTAAATAACATAAGTTTCTTGCTTTCGTTATCATCATTAATTAATTAAGAAATAAGATGCAATTTCCACTTAAACCCCAAATTTGGTTTCATCATGGGCATATAAATATTTCAAGAATGAATAAAATCCTACATGTATATCTTGATGCATTGGACATTAAGTAATTCAAGTGTCAGAAGCTTTTGAAAGTTCACACAGAAAAGCATTTCATCAAACAGGTAGTAGGCAAACAAAGTTCAAGTATCAAAAGCTTGGAATTTCAGTCAAAAAATCATACCAAGTAATCGGAAGAACCATAAATAGTATGCAAGAAGTCTTTATTACCTCCTGCAACACCCCTTAATTTTGGAAGTCAACAATACATATGCATATGAACTCCCTTAAAAACACTTTTTGGTGGGTAAATTTGTAGCATAAACAACTTCTATAGTGTAGCTTGATAGAAACCGAATGAATCGTAAACGATAACACACCCGCCGAACCACCTGTCGAAGCACTGGCTTCCCTTGCCTCCCCTAGAGAAAAATCTCTATTGGCATGATCAACCTGCTACGCTCGTAGCAACCCATACTTCTGGATTGGCAAGGTCCATTGTGCCTTTATCGCAAACGCTACACTGACCTCGACCCTGTTGGCCTCTCCAACCTGTTCATAAGTTAGGGGTCTCTTCCTGAGACCCTCTACTAAATGCACATGGACTGATCCTTTCTCCCTGAGGTACTCCAAATCGATCTCCTGCCCTCGGAATATGGGATTCATATCATTTAGGGTCTAGCACCCTGACACCCTTACCAGCTCAATCGTCAACGGCTGAACTACAATAGCTAGAGCAATCTCTGCCCTAACCTAGGTTACAAACTACCCCCAAGACATAGTCTCAATCCTGAAAGATTAATAGATCGCACAATCAATCCCCAACAACTCCTTGTTTCCCGATACAAGAGATCCAAGGCGAACCGAACATTAGCTCCTAAGGGGTAGGGACTAGTGCAGAAAACACTTTCCATCTCCTTAAACCAATGTGAACTCAAATCTCTGGCAGTACTTCCACTACCTGGCTCTCCATCGGAGCCGAGACCAAACCCTGGTCCTTCCCTATACATGCTCATCCTCATCTTTCAAAATATCTATTTGCATGATCAGAGCATTACCAAGAATTCTCCTTCCCATAAGCTTCTTAGATTCTCCAAGACTCTTACCGATTTGAGTATGGATCCTGTGTTTTCAGTAGTACAGGCCCAATACTACCTTCCACACCTATCAATATTTTCCTCAACAATCCTCTTGAATCCTCTAAGTCACTTCCTCAAACCCAAGCAGCAACCTCGCCAAATCACCTCACTAAACTCACTGGAGCATATCCTAGGCTTTCATAGGTTCCCGACCTCGCCCTGTCATCAGCTGTTGAAGAACTCCTCATGATGCCAGCCATCCACCTCCTGAATATCATCATATGCACTTAGCAGCTGACTCCCATCATCCAAGAGTTCCACAAAGCACAAAGCAAGAAGCATTTGTGCAGTAACTTTCCAACCGATGAAACTATCATAGAACATTCGACCCACATACCACAACTCATGCTATCCAAATCCACCCTCACTATTGGTTGCTTTATGCATGCAAATTATACACATAACATGATCTAATAGACTGTCGAATAATAGACTCTACCCTAGGACCACGACCAGACAAGTAACAAGAAATAAGGCCAAATAAGTTATTCTAAGGCTATAAGATCCTAACCGTATACAATTTTCAAAGCATACACTTAGCAGTTACTAATACCTATAGCCATTTCCATTCCAGGATAGCATCCAGTATCCCCAAGGCTACAAGCATCACATATCAGGCACACTAGCATGCAAGTCTACCAGATCAAACAAGATATAAAGCATCTCTCCTAGTCCTAACTAGCATGCGATTCACAAATTCATAAATCAAGTCATAATAGATAACATATATGGGTATTCTGGGGAAAACTTACTAGAGCTCGGCCGATTGCATGCACCACACCATTTCTTGTCTTACAAAACTCTTTCCTTGAAAAGATTTTTCTTTTGAAAACTTTACAAATCCTTAGTTTGAGTTCAGACACACCCGGAAGTATGTCCGAAACCCTCAAACCAAGGCTCTGATACCAACTTGTAACGATCCAAAAGTAAAGGGTAAAAATTTTATTTTTATTTTAGTCAAAACACATATATCTTTTAAATCCACGCATTCTAAAAACATTACTAATTAAAAACATTTATCAGAGTTCATCCTAAAATCACATATTGTGGAAACATGGGTGTGTGCATTGCGATCAAGCCGGGCACTTCCTTTCCAAACCAATGATACCTGAAACCATAAGCAGAACTGTAAGCACGAAGCTTAGTAAGTTTTCCATAACATACCCCATACAATCCACATAATCACATAAACCACACCAACCATATAATCACGTAAACCATATCAACTATATAATCCATACATGCAAACATATAAGGATGCCATGGAAACCCCCCAAGGTCTTACACTGAGTGCCATGGGAACCCCCACATGATCTTAGCTCACTGCTATGGGAACCCCGACATAGTCTTAACTAACTACCATATAAATCATACATACAAATATATAAGGATGCCCTGGAAACCCTCCAAGGTCTTACTCCGGGTGCTAAGGGAACCCCCACATGATCTTAGCCTGGAATGTCATGGGAACCCCCACATGGTCTTGTATCAAACTGCCTCGGGAACCCCCCGGGGGTCTTCCATGCAAGTATCACAAAAACAACTAGCATACCACATACCACAAAATCAACTAACATACCACATATAACTAATTGCCATGGGAACCCCTGCATGGTCTTCACATAAGTACATAATATATCGATAACACATCCGCGATAATCATCACAACTAGATAAATGGGCCAGCCTTGGTGCCTGTGACCCATTGGTATGGTGAGGAGACTCACCATGAATGTAGAAGCTCCCCGGAAGAAAACCTTAGTTGCTGCCCCGCCGACTTCCCGAGCTATCAATACCAGAACCATATAAAATCTTAGTTAATAGGCCAAAACCCTCAAGTTTGGCCCAAGGTCAAACTTGGTCAAAATCCAACAGTCAACGAAAATCAAAGTCAAAAAGTCAAACTTTAGGCTGAGTATGCCCAACATACTCAGCTCGTACGCATGGCATACTTACCAACCAGAATCAGGACCACATAAGAGTACGCGCAACATACTCGAAGGTACGTCTGGCCTACCCGGCCAAATGACACTTTTCCATTAAATGCTTAATCTCTTAAGTCCTTTCATCCAACACTTAGATCTAGTCCCACAACATCATTCAAAGCATAAAGTTTCCACCTTTATGACTTTCCATGTTTAGAAAAGGTCCAAAAGTTAAAATCTTAACTTATCAATCTATTAAGACATCATGACACTCTCATGGAAGGTATAAAAGGATCAAGATTGTATTTTTATGCATCCTAAAAGCTCCATAATGGATAAAGTTTCCAACTTTATCCATTAGAATGGTCCAAACCACCAAGATCTAGCCTTTAAGCATCAAATGGGACCAAAAATGCATCTTTTTCAACTTAATCCATTAAGTCCAAGTCTCCAACCTTCATATCTAAATCACAATGATGTTTAGATGGTTAAAGTTTCCAACTTTATCCAAAATTTCAAGATCTTAACTTCATGCACTAAAATGAACAAAAGCTCATAACATCCAAAACTAGCTAGATCTAACAAATACATCATCAAGATTCAAACTTTATACCTCTAGAAGATAGGTCAAGGTGAACAAAGTCCAGATCTACAAGCTCCAATGCAACCAACACTTCTATAAGTAGTTCCTTCTTCTCCAAGGTGCACCATGCATACTCCAAAGCACTCAAAATCACCTTCTTTTAGCTCAAAAGGCTCATCTAAGGTCAGGGTTTCATGAAAGAGGTGTAGGAGGGGTGGAAGCTGAGAATGGAGTGGGTTTAGGGGAGTTAAGGAGCTTAAGTAGGGCATAAACAAAAAAAATAGGGTTTGGGAACTGATTACGTATGCCAGCGTACTCCTGGTACGCCTAGCGTACTTAGGATTCCATTAGTACACCCAACATACACCTTTTTGTATGCCCAACGTACTCAGCTTGGCCCAAAACCACCCAAACTTCAAACGGTCATAACTTCTTCGTTCTAACTCCATTTTCAACGTTCTTTATATCCACATAAAGGTATTGGGGAGCTCTACAACCCTATCTAATTACTTTTGAATTAAAACACATCGAACTAAAATCCATAATTCATAAAAGAAGTTTGAAAACACTACATTCATATTTTACCCTTTGACTCCAAAGTGCAAACCGAACTATTGGGTCACATATATACATTACCTGCATCCAAATAGGCCTAAATCTTACCTTTTTAAAGGCCTAATCCTTATGATGACCGCTCTTCAGGCCACAGCCTCGAATTATGAATCGATTCGGAATAGGGCGTTACAAGTAGTACGTCATCAACATACAATACTAGAAACGTTACTATACTTCCACTGAGAAATTAAATATCCTCCTACTTTTGTTCGTATAAATCCTCCTACCCAATTAAATGATGACATGTGTCATATTAGTATATTAGAATATCATTAAATGAACATTAAATGTTACAAGTGTCACTATTTAATTGGGTAGGAGGATTTGTAGGAACAAAAAGTATGAGGATATTTAATTTCTCCTCCCACTAGCTTTAATTTCTCAAGATTACACACTCTATTAGGAAACTTTGCATCAGCAAAACCCTCTGGGTTACCCATGTAAACATCATCAGCTAACTTCCCATTATGGAACGCGGTTTTAATATCCATCTGCCAAATTTCATAATTATGAAAGGCAGCTATGGCGAGCATTATGCTAATAGATTTTATCTTAGATACTGGTAAGAAGGTCTCATCATAGTCAATCCTTGGGGTTTGAGTAAATCTCTTTGCAACCAGTCGTGCCTTGAATGTGTGCACATTACCATCAATGTTGGTCTTCTTCTTTAAGATTCATTTGCAACCAACTATCTTTTCACCAGGTTCTTGATCAACTAAATTCTAAACTTGGTTATCATACGTGGACTTGATCTCGTTGTCCACTACCTCTTTCCATTTAGCAGCCTTAGGGCATGCTATTTCTTCATTGTAGTTAGCTGGTTCTTCCAAGGTCACCTGTACGATCACTAATAAATATAACACATTTTGCAATTATATGGAAACCATAAAACTGAGGTGGCATGCTAACTTTACTGGATCGACGAAGAGGTAAGAAAGTGTCAAATGTCTCAACTATAACTTCTTCCTCTGGTTAAGTTCTAGTGTCTTCTAATATTATTTCATTGGTTGACTCTTGAATCTATTCAAGGTCAATTGTGCTCCTACTATCCTCTTTGCAAATGAACTCTCTCACGTGAAAAACTCCTCTTCGTGCTACAAAGACCACATTTTCACTAGGTCTTAGAACAAATATCCAAATAAATTTTGTGGATAGCCAATGAAAATACATCTCTCACTTCTATCATCTAGCTTGTCTTGTGCCTCTCGTCTAACAAAAGCTTCACAACCCCAGACCTTGATATGTGCTAACGTGGGAAGTTTCCCTATCCACATATCGTGAGGTGTTTTGGCAACCGTTTTCGTTGAGACGAGATTGGGGATATGGGTAGTAGTCTTTAATGCATACCCCAGAAGGAAATGAGAAGAGTGACTCGACTCATCATGGAACAAACCATGTCCAACAAGGTTCGATTGCGCCTCTCAGCTACACCATTAAGTTGTGGTGTCCTAGAAGGATTCAATTGTGAAACTACTCCACATTCCTTGAGGTAGTCATGGAACTCGATACTAAGATATTCTCATCCTCTATCAGATCATAACATCTTTATATTCCTGCCTAATTGATTCTCGACTTCGTGCTTAAACTCTTTGAACTTTTCAAAGGTTTCTGATTTATGTTTGATCAAGTATATATAACCATATTTGCTATAATCATCAATAAACATTACATAAAATCAATTAGCATCTCTTGTGGTGGATCTGAAGGGTCTACACACATCTGTGTGTATGAGATCCAATAAAATAACTATTTTACCCTTACATAATAACACTCTAACAAAAACATTTCATTTTTTTAATCTATTTTAACATTAAAGCTGGGAGGAAAAAAAAGGAAAGGTTGTCAGCCGTCACTCCCCCATGCAGTCCGCATCCACCATCAGTGACAATCACTGATTTATAACAACAATTAATAAGATCCACTAATTATAAACAATAAAAAAAAAAAAAAAATTCTGAAATTATAAGGGTTTATTAGCAAAAAAGAACATCAAACTACTAGTACGATTATATCATTTTTAAGTAATAACATAGTTTGTACAACTATATCTTTGACACTAATTATTTGCTAAAAGATAAACAAACCCATAACCAAAGATCCATCAACAATTTGCTACTTTTATTTTTTCTTATAAAAAATGAAAAATTTATTGAGCCCTACTTATGCTTACATTATAAATAGGGTGAAAGTAATTTGTTTCATAATCTAAAGGACTAAGAAGATCGTATACATGCAAACCAAGATTAACATCAACTATCTTATAAAAATCATCGGAATTTTGCATAATTGGAGCAGATGAGGACATATAACCTTAGTTGTCAATGTGAAGCCGCATTTCTTCCATCATCAATTATTCCTCTAACTTACCGATCGCATCACTCACCTAAAAAATAATATAAAATATTTTAAACTTAAAAAAAAAAATAACAGAAACTTCTGAAAACATCATGCCACTCATAACTCATATGTAGAAACTCAAAATTTAGACCATGTATGTTCTTCTCCACAAAAATAGACCCACCAAATCATTAACCTTCAAATCTCTTTTTTCTCAAATAAACAAATACAACATGAAAGCAGATTTAGGGCGTGTTTGGCTTAGCTTTTAAAAGCTAAAAGTTCTTTTCCAAAAAGTTACAAAAAATCAGGAAATTCAGACTTTTCCAAAAAGTTTTTTTTCCTTGTATTAAAACTCCAAAAGTTACTAGCTTGCCAAACATCTTTTTGTTTTTTTTCTTTTACAAAAAGGACTTTTGGCTGTGAAAAGTTAAGCCAAACACACCCTTAGTCTCTTAACCCCCCTCCCCCCCCCCCCCCCCCCCCCCCAATATATATATATATATATATATATATATATATATATATATATATATATATATATATGGTTAGGTTCATTTGAGACCACCTATATTTTGTGAGACCGTGAGACGTATTTTTTAATTTTTTTTTAATTTTTTTTTAATTTTTTTAGTTAATTCATGTTCCGAAAATAATATTTTAAAAAAGAATTTTTTGATTTTTCCATTTATTTTGCATTTTAAAATTATTTTTAGAATATGTACAGTGTACTATTCTATTTAGAATATTTCACGTATTTTAAAAAAAATAGAATTTTTTTTTATTTTATTTTTATTTTTTTTAGTTAATTCAAGTTCCGAAAATAATATTTAAAAAAAGAATTTTTAGATTTTTCCATTTATTTTGCATTTTAAAATTATTTTTTAGAATATATCAGTGTAATATTCTATTTAGAATATTTCACGTATTTTTCAAAAAAAAAAAAAAACAGAATTTTTTTTTTAATTTTTTTTATATATATTTTTAATTTTTTTAGTTAATTCAAGTTCCGAAAATAATATTTAATTTTTTTTTTTGGATTTTTCCATTTATTTTGCATTTTAAAATTATTTTTAGATTTGGTCTCACGGTCTCACAAAATTAGAATGGTCTCAAATGAACCTGAACATATATATATATATATATATATATATATATATATATATATATATATATATATATATATATATATATATCGTTTTCTTAAAACGTTAATTTCCATATTCAATAACACTCGATAATGAAAATTTAAAGAAATCCAAAAACTATCCATACGACACAATTTACATATGCCTATCTACATATGTTTTTTCTTGTGATGTTGACAAAAAAAAAAAAAACTAAGATTATTTATCTAAATCTAAAGCCTGAACATATTTAGTAGATCTATATTTTACCTACACTTTTACATTTTACAGAACAATCATGCTTCCAAAAAATGAATAGAAACCTCAAATGATGTGATTATATCGAGATTTTAATGTCAAACTTATTGTGCTTCAAACTTTATAAAATCGGTTTCTTACTTGTTTCTTAAAAAAATAATAAAAATAAAATAAAATAAAATCATGGGAGAATTTTACAAAAGAACTTGTTATTAATCTTGAACGTGGTGCATCGTAAATCTATATAAATTCATCATCTCATTATATGCTGATAAGAGTAGATTAAATACTAAGTTTGATAAACTTCAGTCTAAACATGGCAGTTACATGGTATGCTAAAACCCCCAAACTTTTTTATTGATATTAAATACACCATCATAAATGACAGCCGACATACACGAAGAAATGTATTTTCGTGTATGCCAACTGTCATTTCCTAGACAGACACAGCGAAGAGTCCCATTGTGACATCCCTATTTTCTCGGTCAAAAAAGACTGATTTTGTTTATGCTTTATAAAATTAGAGTATATCTTTTAATAAAAATGTTGTGGAATTTGTTCCCAGAAAAACATGATAAATACGTTATCAAAGCATTCTCGAAGAAATGTATTTTTGTTCATTTTAAAACATTTGGGATGTCATCGTCAATACAGTAACATAAACATAAACAGAACTTACATTCATTATCACTAGTGATTTATATCTCCTTAATCTCTTAGTGTAATGTAACTTCATATCGACACCTGTGATACAAATAAGTTTGAGTGGGTCAGGTTGGGAAACCTGGTGAGTACATAGGGTTTTCAACCCACAATAATATAATTATTATGTTTAAACATCAAACAATCAACCCAATTACCCATCCCTATTATCTTCTTTACTCTTAAGGATCTACCCTAAGAATCGACAATTCCTCGTTAATTCATTCCTAAGGAATAGGCACGAAGTCCATCGTTGCTAGGGTTTATACAACAGACACTAAGTCATATAGTCGCCGGGGTTTAGGCACTAAGTTTCATAGTCGTCAGGGTTTATACAACAGGCACTAAGTTGCATAGCCGCCAGGGTTTAGGCACTAAGTCTCATACTCACCAGGGTTTATACAAAAGGCACTAAGTCTCATAGTCGCCAGGGTTTATCTCGTTTATTGACAGTATTGTTTTCGAGAGTCCAATCGCAATACATGTCAATGGGGTTTTTAGAGAACACCGGTGAAAACGTCGTTCACAACACCTACAGGTTGCGAGTTTGCTAGTGTTCCACTGGACTGTCTAGAATAGTCCGTGGTTGTCATCCATACTCTGCTAGATGACGGGGCCAACACTTGGGTAAAAGGATTCTCTCATTGTTCACCTCTCACCCTTATCTCATGGTCTATATCACCTCTCACCTCATCATCCAAATCATATTACATTTACCCATGTTTTACCCAACATATTTTATAGATATAAAATACATATACAGTTTAAATCATTTAAAACATGTATAAAATCGTTGATCCAACATAGATAGCAAGTATACAGATAAGATGCACACATAGCACATAATTTATATTAAATACTTCATATCTATATGTAAGATGAATGTAACTACGCACTCACCTGATAAGGTGGTGATTCCAAACTCGGACAACGCTTCGTTTCTTAAAACAACTTCTTTTAACAAAACCTAGTATCATTACCACTAGAGTTTAGTCTAATGTTCAACAAGACTAATTATTAGTCTAGGTATTATTATTATTATATAAGCGTTAAAACAATATTCTTCACCCACTATATACAGAAAGGGGCCAGACATGAAACACCGGAGGGCATGATCATTTTGGCATATAGCACTTCTGAATCCAGCATCCCAAGCGGCCCTTCAAACCAAATTCCCCGTACCTTTAAAAGATATTATAACGACACTTATATAAGTCATAATTATAGCCCAAATATTTATTATAAGTTTATAATAACAATACTAATTTTAAATATAAGTTATACTTAAAGTAGGGTAAGCATAACTTACTTACAATGAGGTTTTAGTTGGGAGTCGGGCTTTGCAAGGGCAGAACTTCGTCGCTGATTCTTTCTAAGAAAGATTCTTGCAGCGCTTCAACGCTCACCTTACTATACTAAAACTACAGAAAGAGAAGTCGAATCACGAGGGACCAAAATGCTCGGCGATAAGAAGAGAATAACTCTTGAATCAAGAGAATGGTGCAAGAAATATGAGAGCCTAAGGCTCTTATTTATAGTAATTGAATTTTCCTCATAATTACTTAATGACCTTATAATACTATTTTAAATAGATTTAACGATATTTGTACTAAAATAATGTCGAAAGAACTCAACATTAGTCTTATAATGATCGCATCGTCGATACCTTTCTAAAGATATATACATATGTATATATATGTGTACGTATATATGATTTATACTTTATTTTAATACTTAAATATGCTATTATAATTTGTAACTCGTTCATACGAACTCCGTTTTTGACGTTCTTTATATCCATGCATAGGTGGAGACGTACTCTACAACTTTCTTTTAGACTCCGTCGGCTAATTTTGAATTTATTTATAAAGTTATATTTTTAACAGGTCATGATAGGAAAAGTCCGTTAAAAATTCATAACTTCATTATCCGACGTCCGTTTTCTTCTATCTTTTTACCATTGTGCTACTATTAATAAGATCTTCAATTCTCATTTAGGTTGCGTTGGCCAAAAATCGATCGATCTAAAATTCGAATTTTGGGTTGTGCACTGTTATGCCAAATCTCAGAAAAATCATAACCTCCTCATAAGAAGTCAGATTTTGGTGTTATTTTTATGAAAATTTTCTCGGTTTAATATATGTTACGACTTTCATTTAAATCGCTAAGGCTAAAAAGCACTTTATCGTAAACTCACTTTTTACGTCACACAGTGTCGTGCCAGTTTAGCCGTTAAACTTTGACGGGTCATAACTTCTTCGTTATAACTCGGATTTCAACGTTCTTTATATGTATGGAACCCTTGTGACATATACTATAACTTGGTTAAGATTACCACTTATAAATAATCTTCCATCAAAAAGTCATTTTTGATGCTCATTGTCTCTAAATTTACTAGTCCGAATCTGCGGGTGTTATAGCCATCAAGTTTCTAACATTTGTGTCCATAATGCTGAGCCTTTTGGCAAATATCCTTACAATCTGTATCCTTCACATAAGTTGAAGAAATGATCTGTTTTTTTTACAAATCTTTGCTTTTGTGGAAGTCATAAAAGTCTCATATGCAACAAAACAATCCATCATCAGTCACATATACATATTTATTTATTTATTATCTCAAAATCACACTTATAATTCATCATTTTCGTCTTAATAGTTATTAACAAGAAAAATATAATTTTACATGCAAGAGATGTTTACATATCAAATAGAAATGGAACGGACAAGGATTAAGGGCTAGCTATCAGGCATAGTTTCTGTCTAGATGATTTCTACCTAATATCTCATTTAGCATGTTAGTTACAATTCCATGTTACATATTACAGATTTAGATAGGATCGGTATATACCTCTTGTTGTAATGACAGTTTCCGGTATGTATTTTAAATTTAAGTTGTTGCATTTTAATTTGGGACTCGACGAGCTGGAGGCCCAACTTGTCGAGTAGATGATAATTTTAGATGCGGGACTTAAGTCACCTACTTGGCGAGTCGAGATCCCGACTCGACGAGTAGACCCGTCTAGAGGAAACCCTAAATTTTAGGGTTTACAACCACTATAAACACATTAACCCGCCTCCAATGCAGCTCCCATCGTCTCCTTTAGTTCATAACTCCCTCACTTGTGTCCCTTGAGCTTTATTAAGTGTGTGAATCCTTTGTAAAAGTGTTTGTGTGATTTTGAAGCTAGAGAAAGAAGAAGAAGGAGCTAGAAGGTCCAAGGAAACTTTAGATCCAAGATTCAAGCTACATTTCTAGTCCCATTAAGGTATAAAGTTGCTTCCTTGACCCTCCTATTGATAGATCTCTCCATGTTTAAGTTTAGGACCATCTTTTAGCAATCTTGTGAACCTTTTTAAGTATACAGTATGATATGAAGTTGTAACTTCAGATCCAAGTTCCTTTCAGTCCTTATAGCCATAAAGTTCACGAATTCATAATGCTTTAGCCCTTCCTTTTTGGCCTAGACTTCATATTAGAGTTAGAAATGGTGTTTTTGGCTCACAACACCTTGCATGCACGTAAAGCTTGAAACTTTACATGTAATATCGACCCAAACTTTACATGTAATATTGACCCTAAAAGGCTAGATTTAGGTTCTGGATGCATTGAGCTCGAGTATTATCGACTATATGGATTTGGTACATGAGGGACTCGACGAGTTGTTCATACAACTTGGCAAGTCAGGTCGTGGTCCCCAACCTTTTTGGCTCTGGGTGAGCTCGTTGGGTTAGAAGAGAACTCAATGAGTTGGATTTGGCTTGGACTCGAAGATCATAGGACTCGGTGAGTTCAAGGATGAACTCAGCGAGTAAGGTGTCAATGTTCCAGTTAAGATGAAGATCGACTCGACAAGTTCAAGATCTCACTCGGCGAATAGTAAGAAAATACCTCGGCTTGTATGACGGGGAACTCGGCGAGTTGATGGACCAACTCGGCGACTTGAGTCAACCAGGATGTTAACTTTGACCTGGATGGATCCTTATTAGGGGTTATGAATATGGATGGAGAAATTTAAAGGGATTGTTATGTGTAAGAGTCGGAGAGGAGTAGATCCCTCCACCGAGGAAAGTTTAGTTACTGCACGACATCGAGGTGAGTTACCTTCCAGTAGAAATAGGTCTAAGGCCACAATGTCGGCCCACTAGTAGGTGATTATGTAGGAGATGATTGTCTTTGTGATAATTTTCTCGGTGCCACTATCCGATATATATGTGATAGGAAATTTTGACATACATGCTCAACAATACTTGATCCCTTGTTATTACAGTAGCGGTAGGAGTGAAATAGTCCCCGGGACCGATTAAGATACACCGTTGGGGGTAGGTCAGACACCCCGGTATGTCTGATATGGGGTAGGTTGAGCACCCTGGTATGCTCATCAGGGTAGGTCAGGCACCCAGATATGCCTGGCAGGGGTAGGTCGGGCACCCCGGTATGTCTGATAGTATGTGACTGAATGGTATATGGTATGATGGGGGAACTCACTAAGCTTCGTGCTTACCATTTACAATTTTTTTTAGGCCCATCTTCTTCCAGGGGAAAGGAGATGGCTCGGTAGCAGCGCATCACACACACTATTTTCCGCATATGATATACCTAGGATTTTGTACTCTAACACTATTTATCAGGATATGTATTGACTATTAATAATATGGTTTATTATAATTGATGTTATGTTGGTTTTCAGACAAATGGTTTTATAATTAATAACTTAAAAATGAAATTTTTGGCCTTGAAATTTGGACTGTTACAAGTTGGTATCAGAGCCTTGGTTTGAGAGATTCGGGCACCCTCTCGGGTGTGTCTGGACTCAAACTGAGGACTGTTAAGAAAACTCTTAAAAAGGAAAAACATTTTTCTGGAAAAAGAACTTGAAAGGAGAAAGGATTTAGAAAAGAACAAGATGTGTGATGCGCGCAATCGGCTGAGCTCAAGTAAGTTACCCCAAGATACCCATGTATTTATGAGATAAGAAGATGATAATTGCATGCTAGATTAGAGCTAAGGATCTAGAAAGATGCCTTATATGCCTGCTTTATATGCTTATTAAACTTTATGCTAGAACTGATTAGTCAGTAACAAGATAGCCTGATTATAATATGCTTGGTTTGGGTTTCCCAATGCCCAAATGCTGCTTGCTTTGTGCTCTTAGGAATTCTAGTTATCTTTGGCTAGCTAATGAAGGAACACGTTAAGTTACATATTGCAAGGACTAAATAATATTAGAACGTTAGGTCTAGCCCTATTTCGTAGCTCTTGTTTGAGTCCAACCGTTGTAGGATTGGATCTCTCATTCAAAGAATTATTTGGTCTTTGTAGTATGTAATGGTATTCGCGAGCTAGTTAGGTAAAGGTAGCAGGGATTACTTACATAGCTGAGGGTGGAGAGTAGTTTGGAGAGTTATCCTAGGGAGAGCCTAGAATGAGTTTAGTGCAGTGATTAGTAGTTGTAGAAGGGACTTGGTGAAATCAATGCAATCCTTGAGGAAAGTACGGATAGACGTGGAAGGTAGTATGGGCCTGTACTACTGAAAGCAAAGGATCCGTACTCGAGTCAAGGAGGGATGGGATTGGATCAGGGAACTTGTAGAATGTGTGAGGCCCCTCGAGGTTTTGTATGATCCTGATGATTATGTGTTTTGTTTCAGAATGGTGGTGACACATTACGAAGCAGGAAGATCAGGATCTGGGTCAAGATCGGGTGCAGGTTTCGAGCCAGTTGACGATGTATTATGCGAGTTCATCACATCTGAGATCACAAGAGGCATCCTTGAGGCAACCCTGTCGATTTTCGGGTCGATCAAGGAAGGGATTATTGAGCTGATGGAGGATCGCCTCTGGGTGTTCCAGAGTAACATGGCACCTACCCAAACAGGCACGCGCATTCCGTTCTTCAAGGACTTCAGGGGATGTGGTGTGTGAGACTTTCAAGGGGTGAAGGACCCCATCATTTCCAAGAGGTGGATCGCAGACATTAAGTCTACCCAGTTGATGAGATTCTGCCCTGAGGGGTCAAAGGTTCGGTATGCTGCTGGATATTTGAGGGACAGGGCGGGGGATTGGTAGGAAGCAGTCAGCAATTCATTAGGAGCCACAGCTGTGGAGGCTATGACTTAGTCGGACTTTGCGACCATGTTTAGGGTGGAGTTTGTGCTGGCGGTAGAGCTTCAGCAGCTGGCTAGAGAGTTTCTTGATATGAGACAGATGACAAAGTTGGTGGCGGAGATTACCACTAAGTTCAGAGAGAGAGCTTTATTGGCACCTCAGTACGCCGAAAACGAGGAGATGAAGAAGACACGGTACCATGATATGTTGAGGGCTGGCATCCAGAAACATGTCAGCTACTCAGCCTGCCTGACATTGGATTCAATGATTGCGAGAGCGAGGGAGAAGGAGATTGATATAGAGTACCTCCGGAAGAGGAAGGTGGAGGCTGAGTAGGTGACGAGGGTTTATGGGAAGAAACCCAAAGGATTCGACTCGAGGTCGAAGGGCCATCAGGGATGGAGTCGTTGCGGAAAGTGCGACAAGCTGCACGAGGGAGTATGCAGGGCTGGGGGATCGGGCTGCTACAAGTGCGGCAAGACGGGGCACTTTAGCAAGGACTGTATTGCCCCTACCCCCACTATTGTGACATCAGAGTTGTGTTTCCACTGCAACCAACGAGGCCATAAAAAGGCCAACTGCCCAAGATTGACAGCAGCAGCAACGGCAGTGGTGGTACCAGCTCCAGTGACCCTACAGATCACGGATGGCCGGCAGGCCAAGACAGAGGCTCCAATGGCGAGGATCCGAGCTTTCCAGCTGACCACTGAGGAGGCACATTCCACACTGGATGTGGTGACGGGTATGTTTTCTTCTCCCAAACTTTTATCACATGTCGGTTATGTTATTCATGTTCCATGTTTATGTGTTTTGGTTACAATCGCTCCACGTGAATGGCATCCCATTGCAGGTGTTATTTGACTCAGGGGCTACCCGGTCATTTGTCTCTCTTGCTCTTAGCAATAGATTCTCCTAGCCTTCCGGCATGTTAGATTGTCCCTTAGAGGTCGAGATTGTTGATGACCGATCTAATCGGGAATCAGAGGTTTTCCGATACTGCGTGTTGAGGTTGTACGACGAGCGATAACTTGTGGATTTGGTTCCCTTTCCATTGCGTGGGAACAAGTTCATCATCGGCATGGATTAGTTAATCCCCAATGGGGCAATGATCAACTGGGTGGGGCAATTGTTGCGTATCAAGACCCCAAGTGGGGGAGAGTTGGTGGTTCAGGGTGAGAGACCGCAGCAAGGACCAACCTTGTGCTCATTGGTGAGGGTTAGGCGCTACCTTCAACAGGGTTGCGCAGGGTACGTCGCCTATGTTATGGATACCCGGGAGATAGGTAAGGCGACGATGGGTGATGTGCCAGTGGTGTGAGAGTACCCGGATGTATTTCCTGGGATACCTCTAGAGAGATAGGTGGCGTTCCATATCAATCTAGTTCCTGGTGCAGCTCCAATAACCAAGGCGCCATATCGGTTGGCTCCTCCTGAGATGTAGGAGTTGTCTACACAGCTGCAAGAGCTGTTAGACAAGGGATTTATCAGGTCGAGCAGTTCGCCTTGGGGATCCCCACTCCTATTTGTGAAGAAGAAGGACGGGCCGCATCGGATGTGTATAGATTACCAGGAGCTGAATAAGGTAACGGTGAAGAACCGTTACCCACTCCCGAGGATTGATGATCTGTTCGACCAGTTACAGGGGGCATCTTGGTTTTCCAAGATTGATTTGCAATCGTGCTACCATCACATGAGGGTCAGAGACGAGGATGTTACGAAGATTGCTTTTCGGACTCTCTATGGACACTACGAGTTCGTGGTGATGCCCTTCGGGCTCACCAATGCTCCTGCCGCATTCATGGACCTCTTGAACCGTGTATGTAGACCGATGTTGGATCGGTCTGTGATAGTCTTTACCGATAACATCTTGGTTTATTCCAATACGTAGGAGCAGCATAAGGAGCACTTGCAATAGGTATTGGATACCTTGAGTAGGGAGAGCTTGTATGCCAAGTTCTCCAAGTGCGAGTTCTAGTTGTGCGAGGTGCAGTTTCTTGGGCACCTTGTCAACCAGGATCGGATTTCGGTCGACCCGACCAAAGTAGAGGCCGTGATGAGATGGGAGGTTCCAAAGTCTCCATCTGAGATTTGGATTTTCCTTAGATTGGCAGGCTATTATCGGAGGTTCATTCAAGATTTCTCCAAGATAGTAGTACCCTTGACTCGGCTGACGAAGAAAGCCATTGTTTTTCACTGGAGGCCTGGGTAGCAGTCAGCGTTCGAGACGCTTAGACAGAGGTTGTGTTAGGTGCCGATTCTAGCCCTGCCTGAGGGCATAGAGGATTTTGTGGTATACTGCGACACTTCCATTTCAGGATTGGGCGCGGTATTGATGCAAAGGGGGCATATCTTCGCCTACGCTTCGAGACAGTTGAAGCCTCACGAGGCAAACTACCCGACACACGATTTGGAGCTGGGGGTTGTAGTTTTTGCCCTCAAGATTTAGCAGAATTACCTCTATGGGGTTCGTTTTACTATCTACACGGACCACAAGAGTTTGAGGTATCTCATGGATTAGTCGAATATGAACATGAGGCAGCGTCGGTGGTTGGACGTAGTGAAGGATTATGATTGTGAGATCCTTTACCACCCGAGTAAGGCTAATGTGGTGGCCGACACCCTAAGCCACAAGGCGGTAGCAGCTCCGATGCAGGATATGTGTTTGACGATGATAGTGATTACTCCACTTCTAGAGAAGATCCGAGAGGCGCAGGTTGAGGGCATGAAGGAAGAGCATCAGAAGTGTGAGCGGATCGTTGGTCTGGTGGCCTATTTTGATTATGACAGTCAAGGATTATTAACCCTTCATGGGAGGCTTTGGGTTCCATTATGGGGTGGAGTATGGCGAATTCTGATGGATGAGGCCCATAAGTTGAGGTTCTCTATCCATCCTAGGGCGATGAAGATGTATCAGGATCTTCACCCTGATTGCTGGTGGCCTTGCATGAAGCGGGACGTAGCTTGGTATGTGGAGTTGTGCTTGACCTGCAGGAAGGTCAAGGTCGAGCACTAGAGGCCGCATGGCAAGATGCAGCCGCTGGATATTCCCATGTGGAAATGGGAAGATATCACCATGGACTTCATTACGAAGCTTCCTAGGACCGCTCGTGGAGTTGATTCGATATGGGTTATCATGGATCGGTTGACCAAGAGTGCTCATTTTATCCCGATCTAGGAGAGTATCTCGGCGGAGAAGCTGGCCGAGATTTACGTGCGTGAGATAGTGGCGCGACATGGGGTGCCTGTCTTAGTGGTGTCAGATCAAGATGTTCGTTTCACTTCCAGATTTTGGAAGCGGTTTCACGACGAAATGGGTACTCGTCTCCATTTCAGCACCGTTTTCCACCCCCAGACAGATGGGCAGAACGAGAGGACGATACAGACTCTCGAGGACATGCTTCGTGCATGTGTTTTGGATTTCGGTGGAAGTTAGGATACATATCTCCCGTTAGCGAAATTTTCGTATAAAAACAGTTACCACGCCAGCATAGACCAACCTCCCTTTGAGATGGTCTACGGGAGGAAGTGTGGGACCCCTATATATTGGGTCGAGGTCGGTCAGAGAATCATGGGGAGTACCGAGGTGGTACTCAAGACTACTGATAGGATCCAGCAGGTCCGGAGCAGACTTCAGACTGGTCAGAGTCGGCAGAAGGGCTACACTGATAAGAGGTGTTCAGATTTGGAGTTCCAGGTGGACGACATGGTCCTCCAGAAGGTGTCACCTTGGAAAGTTTTCATTCGATTGAGGAAGCCGGGCAAGATGGGCCCCAGGTATATCGGTCCGTTTAGGGTTCTAGCCTGGGTAGGTCGAGTTGCTTACCAATTGGACCTTCCTAATGGGTTTTTGCTATAAGAACATTCTATGTGCTCATACAAACCCTAATGCTTGGATCTAGGTTTCTCTATTGTACATGCAATTCATCCAACACTATAAACCCTAGATCTAGTATATGGTAAACAATATAACATATAAATTAGGGTTTAGATCATACCTTGATTGTTATGTAGCAATAACAATCTCAAATCCTTCTTGTATTGACTTTAGAAAGGTTAGAGTCACAAATTTCACTCCTCTAATGGTTCACAAACACCAAGAGCAAGAGGATGAAGAGGAGAAGAGAAGGAGGTTCTCAAAAATGTGTGGAAACCCTAGACAATTAGTTCACCACGTTTTTGGAGCATAAGGGTTCTATATATAGTGAGGCTACTAGGGTTAGCTAACAAGGAAACCCTAATTTGGATGCTTAAGCCTTAAGCAACCCATGGACTCCTTTCCTTAAAGGCCTTGGACGATTTCCAATCGGTTTCCCGATAGAATTCGTCCAACCTTATAATATAAGGCAATCCATAGCTCAATTGCAATTATCTTATAATTACAATTCCAGTCCCTTAAGTTTAATTAATCTCTTTTAGTCACAAACTTAATTCTTATTAATTCTTGACTAACATTAATTAAACAATATGATTTCTCCTTTAATATATTATTCTCATAATATATTAATAAATCATATTTAATCCTTTCTCTCCATAATTCATCCTATCAAGTTGCTTTGGTGAAGGCAACTCAAAAGGACCATGCACCATCAAGTCAAGTACATACCAAAATAGTTATGGACTTAGACACTAATCCAACAGTCTCCCACTTGGATAAGTCTAATAACTATTATGCGTATGAATTCAGATCCTGATCTGCAATCGTAGCTTTCCAAAGCCGCTGTCAACTCTGATCCTATCAGATACGTGTGTCCTTTAGATAAGGGATCATATATTCCTCCATTCTAGATATCGTATAAGACATGATTTCTAATCATTCTCTCTACACTATTTCTCGACTTCCGATTTATGACGACTAACTAATTGAACAAATAAAATTAGCCCTAGCCCGGCCGAGCATTTATGTTTGTCATCACTAAATCATCGAGGGGCCCAAAGATATCGCTTTTATCCTTTTGTGGATAAAAGGAACGGATAAACTTTGATTCAATGCTCGCTTGCACTCACTCACCGAATCACACACAACAATATGTTTTATGACACCAAGTTACTGGTGCGTTTACATATTATCAATGTTCAACCGATTTGCAAGATACAACTCACACATCTCGGTTTCAAGAATATAAGATGCTATCGTCTCACCAATCACTCGTGATGCAATTCATGGAGTGATCCAAGTGAGTGTGGGTTTAATCCAATGCTCAAATCATATTCATAAGCACTCATGAACATTGTAGCAAACATTTTCTTATGTCTAATACTTTTTAGACAATCAACACACCAATTCACGACAGTCTTCATTCATACCTACTTCCAACATATGAACGACTGTGGCCCGTTCGAATAATTTGACTGTTCTAAACCAATTAAATTATTCAGGAAGTCAAAACATGCAAAGTGAAACACAAAAATAATACTAATCCCATATGGCCTCAAACCTTTGAGCATAAATAAAACACCTTTTATTTATCACCATATCGATTACTCATTATATGTTGTTTCGGGTAATCAACTTCTTACTTGAATTATTACACTTGTCCCATGCTCCTAGCATGCACACAATGTTTATCTATGGTTCTTACTTTGTGAAATGGATCAAATAAACACATTTCCAATCATACTCATTTCACAACTCCAAATCCTTTTTCATAAGTGAAAGAATATCAAATTCTTGTCACTTATTGAATATGCTAGATTCTAACATTTTATGCAACGATCCTTTTGTAATGTCACTGCACTAAAGTCACAATGACTATTGCCAATGAAATTACCAGGTCCTCTATCGGAGATTGTTACAAGACAATTCCTTAGATATGATGTCTCTCACTCAAAGTACATTCCTTTGATCATCCTTTTGCATAAAAGTTTCTAATCTAGACATAGATTTTCAATATTCAATTCCCAATATGGACATATTTCCATATTTTCCATATGACGACTCATTCTTAATAGAATCTTATTTATTCATAATAATGTCAACATGGTCCATCTAATACTATACTTCCAACTACTCACAAGCGACCAATCCTCGGCGAACTTTGAATTGTCCTTTGATAGTTGTTTAATTATCTTAATCAAAACCGATTCTTGTCCTTTTTCTAAATGCGCTAGACATTTGGAAAATTTTAGAATGGTCAAATATTATAGCATTTGCAATCGATCCTATACCCGAAGCGTATGGATCACGATGCATAATGTCTTACATAAAGATTTTGATACTTTATCAATCTTCTGCCATAATATTTTATGTGCTACGTTCTCAAAATTCGAACTATGAAGAGGAATTCCGTAATCATAATCGAAATTTGAGAACACACTATGTATCATTGACTAAATTTATTAACATTCCACAACCTAAGCCTATAAATTTGAAATGAAGCATAATATTCTCTCCCTTAATTATAGCAAAACAACTTTACAACCCTTACGACTTTGCAAGGTATAACTCTTGTTTTTCTATAATTAATATTGCTAACTTGCAATACTTTCCATAATAATCATACAATCATAACATTTATGCTCCCGCTATCATGATGATTATTATAAACATAACATTTATGCTCTCACTAGCTTTGACATGTATTCAGAAACCAGCTTAACTTCCAGAAAAACAATACTTATTGAATTTCTTAAGTTCATGTTTCTAATACCTAATGCTTTGATAATATTTTATCTAAGTTTATACACCTTTCCCTTAGATAGCTCATATGTGTGTCTAAACAATTCAGACTAATTTCCAAATCTCATAATTCGAATCATGGAAAGGGATACCGTAACCATAATCGAATTCGAGAATTCAATTTTACAATCACTATCTTCTTAAAATCTCTCTTAGTGAAATCATTTCTTCACAGCCACTTTCATGAAGGAGGGAATCTTATGACACTTAGTTTTTAATGGTGTATGTGTTCCTATCCATGTTAATTTGTCAAAACCAAAGTTTACGACAAATTCAAACTCATATGGACCGAACTTTCTTAATCTTGATTTCTTGCTTATGGTAGCACGACTGCCCACCATGTCTTCCAAGTAGTTAAGCAGCTCACCTTTTCCTATCAATGTGCTTTTCATTGATCAAGGTGCCTGCCTTTTATGCATTCAAATGAGAACTCATAGAACTTACATGCATAATTAACTCAATTGGAATGGCACAGAAACAAAATAGTGTCAACACGATAGGTTGCAAAACTCAACTCGTGTGCTAGTAATGATCGATAAGGTCTATTTTGATTTGTTCTTGAAACCTTTCAAGACCATTAAGACTCCCACTGACTCCTTGACATATAAGATTCTCTTGTCAATAAACATTTCTTGACAAACAAATATTCAAGAGTTAGCGTAGCTTTTATCAAAACACTTCATAAATTGGTCCTAGTTGGTCTTTGTCTTATCCAAGACATCACAACTTACCAATTTCAAATGTGCATGAATAAGAAAACCTTTTTCCAAATTCTACATTTGATGAATGTTATAAACCTTCTTAAGACTTGTCGCTCAATATCACAATCTTAAATCTAAGACTTGTTTTGGAATAAAGTATGATTGACTTCTTGATTTAACCATTTCTTCAATTCTTGATTCCTCTTCTTAGACATACAATTGTAATAAGACTTACTTAGAGGATCAATTGAGATATGGTTCTTAATCATTAAGACCTATCATAAAGCATAAAAGGTACTCTCCCTTCTTCTTAGAATGGAAAAACTTTTATCTTTCTGCCTACTTGATTCTTCTTATTCGTTCTGCTATTGATTTAAACTTTTTCAATCAATTCAGAATTACACTTAATCTTATAAGTATAATCATATTTACTAAACCTTTAGTAAATCATGACGAATATCTTTGTTACTCTTATGGTGGACTTGATTAACACGCAACTTTGTGTACTTGATCTCCTAGTCCTTCACTTGACACTTTGTCAATGAATTAGTCTAATTTCCAAATATGAAATTTCTCATTCATCGTGCAACCAAGTTGCATGATTCCAAGTTTCTGTCCAATTGAAACTTGGGTGATGAGAAACTCTCCCTATTTGGTAAATTCTTGACATTTCCATAATTAAGAATCAAATCCATTATTGCTAATAATAGAAACATTCAAACATCAATTTTTTATACACGCCATTACAAGGATAAATAAATAATATAAAATCAAAATTTATTTTATTGCGGAAAACATTTGTCCTTACAATGCAATTCATTGAAAAACTATGCTAATACATATTTCTTAGCAATCTAATTCTAACTCTAAGTAGTAGCTCAAAAATCTAATCTTCAAGTAATGCGATCGAAATCCACTCCTTCACGGTTAGATCCTGCTCACTTCTTCCCTTAAGCTTCCTTTCTTTTCTTCGATCCTACAAAACATCAATTGTAATCTTATCACATTATGTATTAAGAATCTAGAATAGAAGCTTAAAAGAGTTAGTCAATGGATTTTACCTAAAGCAGAGCCATACGTTTTGACTCTCCCATCTCTTAGATCTCTTAGATAAATAGGACAGCTTCGTCTCCAATGCCCCTTCTCTTGGCAATAAAAGCAAATTGACACTTTTGGAACAGGACATGGAACTAATTCAGACATTGCCTTTCTCTTGTGATCAAACTCTTCGATCATGGCATGTCTTTTGTTGCCATTGCCTATATCCATAGGGGTGTGGAAGGCAAATTCACCAATCAACTTTGCTTCTCCATTGCTGATTCAGCAGCAATAAGCATATAAGTGAGATCTACAAGGTTCACATCGTGGTTCTTCATATAGTACTCTCTTACGAACTCACTATACGAGTTAGGAAGTGACTGAAGAACCAAGTCAACAGCCATCTCCTCACAGACAATGGATCCCAACATTCTTAACCTATCAATGTGTGACTTCATCCCTAGTACGTGTGCACACACCGACTTTCCTTCTTTATGTTTACTTGCCAAAAAGGCTTGAGTGAGTTTGAAATTTTCAAGCCTTCGAACTTGTGGGTTAGGGAGAATAATTGGAGGAGGTGGAGGAAGAGAAGCATGATCTCTTGTTCCTCGATTGAATCGTGGAATATCATCTTCATGTGGAATGCTTGTTCCACGGGATTTGGGAAGACCATAGTTGTCGTACTTTGACATCTACAAAACGGAAGAAAACGAATTCAAGTTAGTTGATTGATTGAGTCCTTAGTAAATCACTCAAATGAGATACTAAGGCTAGGACCCAACACAATACGCTACAACCTAGAAAAGGGATGCCATAATGTAGTTGCAAAATATTTGAAGGTAAGTGAATGACGATTCACTAATTTCCACCATGAAAAACGAAAAAAGAAATTTAAGTTTTAAATCTATGAAAACTCCTAGATCCTTTGAGATTCATTGAACATTTCAATGGCATGTTTAAATCTCGATATGCCCCTCTAGTTTGTGACTGGGATGCCGAGGATCACAAAGCGGGTGTGAATAACCATGCAAACTTACATGGTGCCCTCACATGTTACAGTCACCTATTCGATGTGCCGGTAAACCACACACGCTCCACCGAACTATGAAAAACATTGAGTCACCCTTTGCTACCTTTGCTTAGAACCATTTAGTGTGCCGGTAAACCACACACGCTCCACTAACGTCTTCGCAAGGGCACAAAGTGTAATTTCATGGAATTGCATCAATTCACTTTTGCCTAAGTAACTAAGATTGGGAATTTGTAAAACATTTAGTTACTTTTGTACTTCATTATACTTATAATGGAAGGTTTTGTCCTATCCTACCCGTTCGGCTAACGACCCTCGACTAGTCAAGAGTGCGGTGGGTAAGAGTGGATACCCATTCAATCGCCATTTTATAGGCAATTTCCTTAAACACCCCTTATAGACCAGCTTCGTGAATGAGGCCTACTAACGGTAAGACTGACTTTTACTCATACATATACATAATGTTAGACTTTTAATGTTATATATAGTATAGGGTGTATTTTACACTTTTAAAATACTAGGTGGTCAAAATAATATTAGGGTTTTAGAATTTAACATTCCTTAATTTAACTTTTAATCAACTTTTATGGATTTATTAAACCTCTTTTAATTATACACCTTAATTAATTAATAAAACCATAAGGGTGTGATTTGAACTTTTCAAAACAATATTAGGGTTTTAGAATTTAACATTCCTTAATTTAACTTTTAATCAACTTTTAAATTCCAAAACTTGAGGGCAAGTTTTGAAACATTTCAAAACATTAGGGTTTAGAATTTAAATATACATCAAAATTAAACTTTTAATCAAAATTTAAATTCCAAAACTTGAGGGCAAGTTTTGAAACCTTTTCAAAACATTAGGGTTTCAACTATTTAAATTTCAAAACTAAACTTTTGAGTTCACATTTAAACTATAAAACCTAAAGGGGAAAATTTGAAACTTTTCATAACACAATGATCAAATAACAAATAATATAAATTAAACAATTAATTTTGTCATTATCTATATTTGACCTAATTTCAATTTCGTGCAAAATAAGTTACCCAGTTAATACAAATAATCAACTTTAATCATATAAGGAACTTATTATCTAATCAATTGGTAATTATCTTTTGTTTAATCAAGGATATACTCATAAATATGATTAAAATCGGATTTTAATGATCTAAAACAGATAAGGCAATTATCCATGAGTAAAACAGCAAGAAATCCCGAAATCCCCTCTTTCTGACGCTCGAACTCGCCGAGTACCCATATGGACTCGCCGAGTCCATTAGGCAGGCACACAAAAATCGAATTTTTCAAGCATGAACAAATTAACAAGGCATCAATACAATAGAAACCAATCAAGGCTCGGATACCACTGATGGGTTTTTGCTATAAGAACATTCTATGTGCTCATACAAACCCTAATGCTTGGATCTAGGTTTCTCTATTGTACATGCAATTCATCCAACACTATAAACCCTAGATCTAGTATATGGAAAACAATATAACATATAAATTAGGGTTTAGATCATACCTTGATTGTTATGTAGCAATAACAATCTCAAATCCTTCTTGTATTGACTTTAGAAAGCTTAGAGTCACAAATTTCACTCCTCTAATGGTTCACAAACACCAAGAGCAAGAGGATGAAGAGGAGAAGAGAAGGAGGCTCTCAAAAACGTGTGGAAACCCTAGACAATTAGTTCACCACGTTTTTGGAGCATAAGGGTTCTATATATAGTGAGGCTACTAGGGTTATCTAACAAGGAAACCCTAATTTGGATGCTTAATCCCTAATCAACCCATGGAATCCTTTCCTTAAAGGCCTTGGACGATTTCCAATCGGTTTCCCCATAGAATTCGTCCAACCTTATAATATAAGGCAATCCATAGCCCAATTGCAATTATCTTATAATTACAATTCCAGTCCCTTAAGTTTAATTAATCTCTTTTAGTCACAAACTTAATTCTTATTAATTCTTGACTAATATTAATTAAACAATATGATTTCTCCTTTAATATATTATTCTCATAATATATTAATAAATTATATTTAATCCTTTCTCTCCATAATTAATCCCATCAAGTTGGTTTGGTGAAGGCAACCCAAAAGGACCATGCACCATCGGGTCAAGTACATACCAAAATAGTTATGGACTTAGACACTAATCCAACACTTCCATCAGAGCTCAGCCAGATCTACATTACTTTCCATGTTTCATAGTTGTGGAAGTGTTTGGTGGATGATTCAGTAGGGGCACCCCTTGAGGATATTCAGGTTGACGATAACATGAACTACATTGAGTGGCCAATAGCTATCCTCGATGGGAAGATGAAGGATCTAAGAAAAAAGAGGGTGGAGTTGGTTAAGGTGCGGTGGTCGCATCACAAGGGGTCAAAATAGACTTGGGAGCTGAAGGACGAGATGAGATAGCACTACCCTAAGCTTTTCACGGATGTAGCGACAGACTTCGAGGACGAAGTCTAGAATAAGTGGGGGAGATTTGTAATGCCCAGTTTCCGGTATGTATTTTAAATTTAAGTTGTTGCATTTTACTTTGGGACTCGACGAACTGGAGGCTCAACTCATTGAGTAGATGAGAATTTTGGACGCGGGACTTAAGTCACCTACTCGGCGAGTCGAGAGCCCAACTTGACAAGTAGACCCATCTGGAGGAAACCCTAAATTTTAGGGTTTACACCCTATATAAACACATTAACCCGCCTCCAATGCAGCTCCCATCATCTCCTTTAGTCCAGAACGCCCTAACTCGTGTCCCTTGAGCATTGTTTAGTGTGTGAATCCTTTGTGAGAGTGTTGGTGTGATTTTGTAGCTAGAGAAAGAAGAAGAAGGAGCTAGAAGGTCCAAGGAAACTGTAGATCCAAGATTCAAGCTACATTTCCAGTCCCATTAAGGTATAAAGTTGCTTCCTTGACCCTCGTATTGATATATCTTTCCATGTTTGAGTTTAGGACCATCTTTTAGCAATCTTGTGAACCTTTTTTAGTATATAGTGTGATCTGAAGTTGTAACTTCAGATCCAGGCTCCTTCCAGTCCTTATAGCCATAAAGTTCATGAATTCATAATGCTTTAGCCCTTCCTTTTTGTCCTAGACTTCATATTAGAGGTAGAAATGATGTTTTTGGCTCAACACCTTGCATGCACATAAAGCTTGAAACTTTACATGTAATATAGACCCTAAAAGGCTAGATCTAGGTTCTGGATGCATTGAGCTTGAGCATTATCGGTTGTATGGATTTGGTACATGAGGGAATCGATGAGTTGTTCATACAACTCGGCGAGCCGGGTCGTGGTCCCCAACCTTTCTGGCTCTGGGTGAGCTCATTGGGTTAGAAGAGAACTCAGTGAGTTGGATTTGGCTTGGACTCGAAGATCATAGGACTCGGCGAGTTCAAGGATGAACTAGGCGAGTAAGGTGTCAATGTCCCAACTAAGATGAAGATCGACTCGACAAGTTCAAGATCTCACTCGACGAGTAGTGAGAAAATACCTCAGGTTGTATGACAGGGAACTCGACGAGTTGATGGACCAACTCGGCGAGTTGAGTCAACCAGGACATTGACTTTGACTAGAGCGTTAACCAGAGTGAAACAATGTTTGGCGGAACTCAAGAAGTGAAACAATGTTTGGTGGAACTCAAGGATTTCAAACAGAAGGAGTCTGAATCCATTGAAGTTTACTATGATCGGTTCAACAAGTTAATCTACCGTTGCAATCGTTATGGTATCACATCAATGTCATTTTTGAAGTGATATCTATCAAAAGATAAGCAAAGTGATATCTATCAAAAGAGATGTCATTTTTGAAGGGAAGTTTGAAAATGTCAAATACATTATTGCAAGGGCAAGCGGAAAAATTCAAGAATTTACGGTGGCAGACTTTCCTTTGATGAATACTTATGATCTCATCAATGTCGCCCTGATGCTTAAAGACAAATCATTTTCATTTTTGAAAGATACTGAGCCTGATGTTTGTAGCCTTGGGTGCAAGCACATAAAAATATATTTGGAAAATTACTTCGAGTGCTTGGCTCAAACATATGTGGAACTTGCTATAGTTAAAGGAATTGATATAATTGCACCAATGGCACCAACAAAGAGGCAAAGTGAGCTGTACAAGTATGAATATGGTGAAATTTGCTTAAAACCATTGGGGATAGTTTTTGCTGGGAAGGATAAAGCTGGAAGAGCTAAACGATTTTTATTTCAAACTTGTGAAGTGGAGAGATACAACAATTCTCAATATACGAACTTAATTGTTCGTATGAACCACTGCAAGAAAAACTCTGAAGGAGATAAGAAAGAGATAAATAAAGTTATCTCTTGGTATACGGAGATCCAAAGAGTGCTGATGTATGCTGTCCAAGCACTGACTACTTGAAGACTTCGACCTTGATTCCAAAGGGGGAGATTGTTAGGGCTAAAATGTTGTAATAAGTCGAAGAGTCAGTTTGTTTGTTACGAAGTATCTTATTGTCTTCGTATGTATGGGTCTTCGTATATATAGTTATTTTACTAAGGCGTTATAAAGTGAAGGCTTAACGTTTAGTCCTTAGTATTTTGTTATGCTTTTATTCTCCTATAAATAGGGGCATGTACTAGTGATCTAAGAACAACTTTTACACACAGTTTTACAGTTTATTTTCATTGTACTCTATAAACTGAAAGGCATAATATGAGTTGATCAAAGTATATAATACTCTCGTGTTCATCGTTTCAATTCTTTACTCAATTACTTCTAGAATTATATTCAAACTCGATTCCAAATCTCATCAGGACGGACCCTTATAAGGGGTTATGAATATGGATGGAGAAATTTAAAGGGATCGTTATGTGTAGGAGTCAGAGAGGAGTAGATCCCGACACCGAGGAAATTTTAGCTACTGCACGACATCGAGGTGAATTACCCTCCAGTAAAAATGGGTCTAAGGCCACAATGTCGGCCCACTAGTAGGTGATCATGTAGGAGATGATTGTCTTTGTGATAATTGTCTGGGTGCCACTATCCGATATGTTATATGTGATAGGAAATTCTGACATACATGCTCAACAATACTTGATGCCTTGTTATTATAGTAGCGGTAGGAGTGAAATAGTCCCCGGGACTGATTGAGATACACCGCTATGGGTAGGTCAGACACCCTGGTGTGTCTGACATGGGGTAGGTTGAGCACCCTGGTATGCTCATCAGGGTAGGTTGGGCACCCAGATATGCCTGGAAGGGGTAGGTTGGGCACCCCGGTATGTCTGACAGTATGTACTTGAATGGTATATGGTATGATGGGGGAACTCACTAAGCTTCGTGCTTATGGTTTACAGTTTTGTTTCAGGTCCTTCTTCTTCCAGGGGAAAGGAGTCGGCTCGGTAGCAGCGCATCACACACGCTATTTTCTGCATATGATGCTCCTAGGATTTTGTACTCTGACACTATTTATTAGGATATGTATTGACTATTAATACTCTGGTTTATTACAATTGATGTTATGTTGGTTTTCAGACAAATGGTTTTTATAATTAATAACTTAAAAATGAAAGTTTTGGCCTTGAAAACTGGATTGTTACACTTGTACTGATCCTGTCCTTTCCATAATTATAATTAAAAACATAATTTAAAGAATCGACATGTATAAGAAAAATCTTCATACCTAAACATGTAACAAAAATAATATAAAATGCCTGTAGTGAAGAGAGAAAGGAGGAGCATCAACACAAGTAAGTTTCCCCATTATGATTTTGTATCACAGGAATAAATACATGTGTAAAGAAACAACACCTCAGCCCCTTATATAGGAGACTCCTTTCATTCCCTAGTATTACGTATAGGTAAACACCAGCTACGGATCCTTGATTATGCGCAATTTATGCACGTTTTCAGATTATGTGTTTCAAGAATTCAGATGATGGACATGTAATCCACGATTTTCTTTTCCATTGCAATCTAACACCATATGACTTATATTCAAAGTTCAAAACGTCAAAGAATTATATAATTTCAGAAAGTTAACAAAATCACATAAAACTAATTAATTATTTACGAACACACATTACATTATCACAAATCAAATTTAAGAACATAATTTTTTACAAACAATCATATGTATTTATATAAAGATATAAAGCATTAAAAAAATATTAAGTAACAAAAATTAGGGCTTTAAGATTACCAAACGAAAGTTTGGTTAATACCTGACTGCATTCGACAAATAACCAATTAATTACAATTACATTATCAAGCAATATGATGCATGGAAACGCCTTAGAAGCTTCCGCTCCCGTATCTCAAACGTCCAGGAAACGGAAACGCCGGAGAAACGGCCGGGAAACGTTTCTCGCAAGTATCGTACGCGTTTCCTTTTTTTTCATGGGCTTTTATTACGTGGTGAATTTGTTATTAAGTAATGGGCTTTAATCGAACTACCGACGGTTGCTATTAGTCTATTACGTATTAGTGTATTACCCTACGTCCCTAGTCCCTACATTACATTGTTGTTGGGTATTGCAATTAGCCGATTAAATTAAAACTAAAGTTTGCAAAGGTTATTGCAAACTGCTTCTGTGCTTCACCGATTGCTGTTGGGTATTACAAGTTTCCAACTTTTCGAGTTTCTAAGTTTCTTTGCTGATCGAGTGATCGTTTTTTTTAGTTTACTTTACTAGTTTACTATCTCTTTTTTCGTCGATCAATAAGACAAGAACAGGAAAAAATAAATTCAAAAGAATCAAAACTCATTCACACATTCACGGATTCACCACTCTCTATTCTCTAATTCGATTATATGGCTTCTTCTCAAGAACAAGAAACACAAGGATCATCTACATCAGTTGATCAACCTCCATTGTGGGACTTTGTGACTAAGCTCGATAAACTTGTTGGAGCAGGAGGATGTTGGAAGTTCAAGTGTAATCTTTGCAGTGAAACCCGACAAGGATCATATTCTAGAGTTAGAGCACATTTGCTTGGCATAAAAGGTAATCTATTATTCAAATTAGTGTGTGCGTGTCTATGTAATTTTCAATTTTTTATTTATGTTATTGATGTATTGTATTGATTCATGAAAAATTGTAAATAAATAAAATTAGAGGCTTTGATTTTTGTTTTGATTCATGTATTTTTTGCAATTTTTGATTCGTGTTATTGTATTGACGTATTGAACTATTGATTCATTAACGATTGTAATGAAATAAGAGGCTGTGATTTTTGTTTTGATTCATGTATTTGTTGCACTTTTGATTCATGTTATTCAATATAACTATTTAATTATTTATTCATGAACAATAGTAAAGAAATAAGAGGTTTTTGATTCACTTTCTTGTTTTGATTAATGTAATGTAATTGAATTTATAATGTTAATGATGACCTTATTTTTTTTCGTGTTGTGTAATTGAGAATGTCAATGTTTTTATGTTGTTTAATATAGGTACCGGGATTTCTATTTGCAAGAAAGCAACAACTGACAAACTTAACATGACACGATTAGAAGATGAGTATGAAAAGAAGAAAACCGAGTCACAAGCAAAAGAAGTTTAGTTGCCATGTGAAGCTGGTGTTGGATTTAAGAAAAGAAAAGGTATTTCAACACCTATTGAAAGAGCTTTTGGTGTTGAAATTAGGGACCAACTGGATCAAGAAATAGCTAGAATGTTTTATACTGGAGGTTTACCTTTTAATCTTGCAAGAAATCCACACTATGTAAGGGCTTTTCAGTTTGCTGCTAACAACAAAATTGATGGTTATGTACCTCCTGGTTATAATAAGCTAAGAACAACATTACTACAAAAAGAAAAAGATAATGTTCACAAGCTATTGGAGCCACTTAGGTCTACATGGAAAGAAAAAGGTGTGACTATTGTGAGTGATGGTTGGAGTGATCCTACAAGAAAACCTCTAATCAACTTCATGGCTACCTCAGACAATGGTCCTTTGTTTCTAAAGGCAGTGAATTGTTTTGGGGAAGTGAAAGATTTTTTATTGCTGAATTGATGAAGGAAGTCATTAATGAAATTGGTCATGAAAATGTTGTGCAAATCATTATCGACAATGCAGCAAATTGTAAGGCGGCTGGAGAGATTATAGAGAGTCAGTTTCCTCACATCTATTAGACACCATGTGTTGTTCATACACTTAATCTTGCTTTGAAGAACATTTGTTCACCAAGGAATGTGGAAACAAATGAACAAACATATGAACAGTGCCGCTGGATAAAAGAAGTTCATGAAGAGGCGTTTGCAATAAAAAATTTCATCATGAACCATAACATGAGGCTCTCGATTTTCACCAAGGTTACTCCTCTTAGGTTGCTTTCTGTTGCTAACACTCGCTTTGCCTCCATCATTGTGATGCTTAAGAGATTGAAACTTATCAAAAGGGGTCTTCAAGATATGGTCATAAGCGAAGAATGGTCTTCTTATAGATTAGATGACACTGAGAAAGCAAACTCTGTGAAAGAATATATTTTGAATGATGATTGGTGGGATAAAGTAACATATATTCTTAGTTTCACTAGACCTATATATGAGATGATTAGAGCTTGTGACACTGACAAGCCATGTTTACACTTCGTCTATGAGATGTGGGATTCTATGATTGAGAAAGTGAAGATTGAGATCTACAAGAAAGAAAAATGTCCTGCATCTCAAATAAGTTGTTTTTACGACGTTGTGCATCATATTTTAGTGGCTTGATGGGCGAAGAATAACACTCCCTTACATTGTTTAGCTCACTCTTTACATCCAAGGTATAAGATTTTAAATTATAAACTTGATTTGTATTATATATTTATCTTTTAACTTTTGGAGGTTGTAGATATTATAGTGATGCATGGTTAATGGAAGATTCTACAAGATGTGCTCCACATAGGGATGGAGAAATTTCACAAGAAAGGATAAAATGCTTTCGAAGGTTGTTTCCTAATGATGATGAGTATGGCAGAGTCCTTGATGAGTATGCGATGTTTTCAATGAAGAGTGGTCCTTTTGAAGATTTAACAAGCATTTCAAAGATGACTACTATGGAACCCAAGAATTGGTGGGTTAACTTTGGTGCCCAAACTCCTTTTCTCCAGACTTTGGCTTTTAGATTACTTGGACAACCTAGTTCTTATTCTTGTGCTGAGCGTAATTGGAGTACTTATGCATTCATTCACTCGCTTAAAAGGAACAAGTTGACTACAAGTCGTGCTCAAGACTTGGTTTACATCCACAATAATCTCCGACTTTTGTCAAGGACTCCGAAAGATTATGTAAAGATGTGGGATGTGGGCGAAGATGCTTTTGATTCAATGGAAGACGTCGGGTTTTTGGAGTTTGCAGATCTCTCACTAGATGAACCCGATTTTGAAAATGATTTAATTATTGATAATTAGTTACTTTTGAAATATTTAGTATTTTGGGAATTTAAACTTTACATATTTTGGAATTTCTTTAATATATATATATATATATATATATATATATATATATATATATATATATATATATATATATATATGTTTTTTCATATTTTTTATATCGCCGTATCTGTGCCGTATCCGTATCTTGAATTTTTGAGTTTTGCCGTTTCCCGTTTCCGTTTCCCGTTGCCGTATCCGTTTCCGTGCAACTTAGTCAATCATAATACGTATCACAAAATGCGAAGTTTTCAAAATTATCTGTAAGGTCGAACCTTGAAATATGATTATGTTTAAAATAAACTCAGCGTCAGCACGTGTATCAGCGTCAGCTCTAACATATTTCCGCTGTGTCTATATTAGCTTAGTTTACTCAATGTATATGTATTTGATGTAACAGATTCAGTATTTATCTTGTTTCCATAGTTATCATGTATAAGTTAGCTGTAATATCCCTGATTTGTAGGGATTGTCTATAATTGTTCTATATAGTCTTTTGTACGGGTTTGTAAAGATGTGGTCTTTCAAAAACCTTAATCGTCGCTTTGTGCACACGATAATCTCTTTGTGAGATTATCTTTCTTAGTGAAAGTTTTCTTCGTGAATTTCTCTTGTTCTTACTCATTGTCTTTGTTTGATATATCGATTGATCTTAAGGTCTCTTCAATTGGTATCAGAGCAGGTTTCTTTTATCAAACAAATGGCTTCATCTTCTTCTTCATCAAACTCATCAAATCATCCCTCTGCTAAAATCCCTCCTTTCGATGAAACGAACTTTGCTATGTGGAAAATAAAGGCTCTATATGCATTAGAGTCTGTTGATGAAGATATACTGGACATCGTTGAAAAAGGTCCTTATGTTCCGATGTATCAGCCTCTCAAAAACAATGTTCCTGATGGTACTATGAAGAAAACTCCCAAAGAGAACTGGACGGCAGATGACAAGAGAAAACATGGTCTAGATGTTCGTGCTCGTGCTGCAATCAGCTATTCTCTGCCATACAATATCTTTGGGTTGGTTCAAAACTGCATCTCAGCAAAGGAGATGATGGACACTCTGACTGTATCCTTTGAAGGAACTGAAGAAGTCAAGGCTACTCAAATAAATGATCTTAATCGAAGGTATGAACATTTTTTTGCTAAGAAAGGTGAAACCTTGACTCAAACTTTCAACAGATTCAATACTCTTGTTAATGATCTTCGGAGACTAGATCAGTTGAAGCGTAGAACTGTCCTAGTGCAAAAGTTTTTGGATTCACTAGGTGCAGGTTGGGAAAATCATGTTGACGTGCTGAAAAACAGTGAGAAGATAAATTCTATGGATCTACAAAGTCTCTATGGAAATCTTCGATACTATGAAGAATCAAAACTTCAAAGAAAGGAACTGATGAAAGATTCTCAGCGTGAATCCTCTGTAGCCTTGTTCTCCAACAAAAAGTTGGTGTCAGATTCAGACACTGAAAGTGATTCAGATATTGACTCATATAAAACTGACACTGATGATCTTGAAAAGGTTGTGGCAAGTGCAGCCTTGATTGTGAAAACCTTTGAAAAATCAGGTCGAAACTTCTCTAAGTTTCAAAAGAAGATGGGTGGAAAGTTCACAAAAGGTTCAGGAGCTGATAAAAGGACTGGTGCTGATAAGAAAGAGAAGGCTCAGTGCTTTAACTGTGGAAGCACTAATCACTTTGCAAAGGATTGTAAACAAAAGAAACAAGGATCAGACGAATACTGGAAGCAGAAGTACAACAAGCTGGTTGAGAAGCTGAAAGCTGAAAACTTGGAACATAAAGTGCTTGTAGCTGAAGAAGAAAAATGGAAAACTGATGAAGAATCATCAGATGATGAAGTCAAGTGTCTAATGGTCAAAATGAAGGAACCAACTATTTCTGATAAAGACGAAAGCACTTTTGACACTGATATGTCTGATGCTGAAAATTCCAGGAAGTACAACATTGATTCTTCTTCAATGTACCAGGTTAAAAACTTTGTTTCCTATTCAATGAATGAAAAAATTAAAATGTTTGAGTATTTGGGTGTCATTAATTCTAAGAAGAATCAAACCATAAGAAACTTGCAAAATCAAATTGATCTTCTTAAAACTGATATTTCCATGAAAAACAGTATTATTGAGTCCACTTAGGAAAATCTCAGAATTACTAGTTTGTCAAACTCATCTTTGTCTGCTGAAATTGATGATGTTAAAAATCTTTTGATCAAAGAACAAACTGTGCTTCACACTTGGGCAAAATCCCATAAGAATGCTAATTACATCATTTCAGCTCAAATTCCTCATTCTTGTGAGAAAATTCTTGGGGGTAATTTTGCAGAAGCTGAAAAAGTTTTTAAAACACAAGAAAAGGGATGTGAGGTTTATTCCATGAATGAGATGAGAAATAATTTCAAAAATAAGTTTGTCAGTAACTCTTTTATTAATCAAAGCTTAATTGATAAATATTGCATTACCAATTCTGATGGTATAACTGAGTGCAATGTTGAAATTACCGGAATTGATCCTACCTCTTATCCTGGACATCTTGTTAGACCAATCCCTCTAACTGAGAATATTATTGCTTTTCCTATCTCAAATGGAGTGTTTCATGCTGTTCATGAACAACTCAAGCACTGCCCTGATTGCAATCCATCTGTGAATGAGTCAAAATTAGATACTGATAGTGTATCACCTAACACTGATCAAACTTCTCCTGATACTGTATTCAGTCGTGAGTCAATAATAAACAAAAGAACTCAAAGCTCTCTTGATGAATCTTACATGTCAAAATGTGTTAAATCAAAAAATTTACTCATCAAGAAGAACTTTGGTACTAGAGTTTGTTACAGATGTGGTAATTCCTCTCACAAGATCAGTGAATGTTCTTTTGATAAATCATCCTCAAGAGCTGAGAATATTAAAATTAGGAATGAAAAATGGTCTCTTAAGTCTAACTCTTTAAACTGTCTTCCTAAGGAGTGCTATAACTTATTATCGAATAACTTTGTGAATGACCCATTTTTGAATGGGTCAGTGTGTTCTAACTAGTTTCTCAGTACTGCAGGGTCAAGAGCATCTTTGGTATTTAGATAGTGGTTGCTCAAGGCATATGACGGGATCAAAGTCTCTCCTAGAAGATTATGTTAAGAAAACTGGTCCTGTAGTTACTTATGGAGACAATGGAAAGGGATTCACTAAAGGATATGGAAACATCAAATGCAATAACGTGATTTTTCAAAACGTTTCATATGTAAAGGGTCTCAAACACAACCTCATTTCTATCAGTCAGTTATGTGATGATGACTATGAAGTTCATTTTACAAAGAAGGAAGGAAGAGTTGTAAACACTGACAAGAACATCGTTCTCTCAGCAAGTAGAAAAGATGATATTTATGTTCTTGACATGTTCTCGAGTGACAAGGCACTGATGCAATGTTTCTTTACAAAGTCTCAGACGAATCTTAGTTGGATTTGGCACAAAAGGTTTTCTCATCTGAATTTCAAGAATCTATCCAAGATATCCAATCAAGACCTAGTTAGAGGGCTCCCAAAATTCAGCATTATAAAGGACAATATGTGCTCAGCTTGTGAACAAGGAAAACAAACCAAGTCCTCTTTCAAACCCAAGTCGTGCTCTAGTATATCAGTTCCTCTTTATCTACTTCACATGGACCTGTTCGGACCTATTCCTGTTCGTTCTCTAGCTGGAAATAAGTATACTCTGGTGGTTGTTGATGAGTTCACTCGATTTACTTGGGTAACCTTCTTAAAGAAGAAAAATCATGCTACACAAGAGATCATCTCACTAATTCGTAAAAATGAGACACTGACCGGTCTTAAAGTTAAGCAACTAAGAAGTGATCATGGCACTGAGTTCCGCAACTCAACTCTAGAAGAATTTTGTGACATCAAAGGTATTAGGCAAAACTTCTCAGCTCCTCGTACTCCTCAACAAAATGGTGTTGCTGAACGAAGGAATAGAACACTGATTGAGGCAGGAAGAACCTTAATGATCCATGCTGGTCTTCCTATGTCCTTTTGGGCTGAAGCTGTCAATACAGCGTGTTTCACTCAGAATCGATCTTTAATTCACAGGGTTCACAAGAAGACTCCATATGAAATGCTGAAAGGTCGAAAACCAGATGTATCCTTTTTTTCATGTGTTCGGATGTATTTGTTACATTCTCAATCAGCGTGACCCAAGGTCCAAATTCGAACCTAAGGCTGATAAAGGTAGTTTTGTTGGGTACTCTTCTATTTCGAAAGCTTTTCGTGTTTTTCATGTGAATAGGCAATACATTGAAGAATCCATTCATGTTAAGTTTGATGAGGAATCATACACTGATGAAAAGGTCTCTCATTCTCCTTCTATCTTTCAAGAACTTCTCTCTTGTCCCTTCGATGAAGTATCTTCTACAGAAGATAAGACTGATTCCTCTGATCCTATCATTCCAATTCCATGCTCCTTGACTCAAGATATTGCAGCCACATCGGCTGACAATTCATTAAGTGCTGATGAAACCTTTGAAGTTGAAGATTCTCCTGAAACTGATAATGTGTCAGCATCTATATCTCCTGAATCAGCATCAGTTATTGAACATCGAGATCATCCTGTTGATCGAATTATAGGGAATATTCATGATGGTGTCCGAACCAGATCTAGTGCACTTAATAACTTTTGCATGTATGTTAACTTTGTTTCAATGATCTTACCTGATAAAATACACGCAGCTCTTCAAGATGCTGATTGGATCAAAGCCATGCAAGAAGAACTGAATGAGTTTGAAAGGCACAAAGTTTGGACTCTCGTTCCAAGACCATCCGGGAAAACTATAACTGGAACTCGTTGGGTCTATCGTAACAAGGTTGATAAAGATGGAATCATCACTCGCAACAAGGCAAGGCTTGTAGCTCAAGGGTTTACTCAAATGGAATCCATCGACTACAGGGAAACTTTTGCTCCAGTTGCTCGCATTGAAGCTATCAGACTGTTTCTTGCATATGCATCTTACATGAACTTCATTGTCTATCAGATGGATGTGAAAACAGCATTTCTACATGGTGTGTTAGAAGAAGAGGTATTCCTAAATCAGCCCCCAGGCTTTGTGGACAAAGATCATCCTGATTACGTGTACCGGTTAGACAAAGCGGTCTATGGGCTGAAACAAGCTCCCAGGGCCTGGTATGAGACGCTAACATCATATCTGCTTGAGAATGGATACAGACGAGGAGCAATCGACAATACTCTCTTCATCAAAAACAAAGGATCAGACATGGTTCTTGTTCAAATTTATGTCGACGACATCATTTTCGGCTCTCCAAATGAGACACTAAGCAAGGAATTTGCAGAGATCATGTCTCAAAGGTTCGAAATGAGCATGATGGGGAAGATGACCTTTTTCTTAGGTCTTGAAGTTCAGCAACAAAAGACAGGTATTTCCATTTGTCAAAGTAAATATATATCTGACCTGCTTGTTAAGTATTCTCTCAGTGACTGCAAACCAGCCTCTACTCCAGTGTCCAAGACTGATAAGATACACGCTGATCCAGCTGGAACTGATGTCAATCACTCTCTGTATCGAGGAATGATTGGATCCCTCCTATATCTCACAGCAAGTCGTCCTGATATTATGTTTGGCACCATTCTCTGTGCTCGATTCCAAGCTAATCCAAAGGAATCTCACCTCATGGCTGTTAAACGTATCTTTCGATACTTGAAGGGAACTCAAAACCTTGCTTTATGGTATCCTCGTGACTCAGCATTTGAACTTTATGGTTACACTGACTCAGATTATGCTGGATGCAACTTAGATAAAAAGAGTACATCTGGTGGATGTCATTTCCTCGGAAATCGTCTCATCAGTTGGTCCAGCAAGAAACAAACATCAGTAGCCATCTCAACTGCAGAAGCTGAGTATGTTGCCGCCGGAAGATGTTGTGCTCAGCTCTTATGGATTCAAAATCAGCTTCTCGACTATGGATTCAAGTTCTCAAAGACTCCCATATATTGTGACAACACCAGTGCCATTCAGATCACACAAAATCCTGTTCATCACTCCAAGACAAAGCATATTGAAATCCGACATCATTTCATCAGAGATAATGTTGAAAAAGGAAAAGTTGTTCTTGAACATGTTAAGACTTCGGAGCAACTAGCTGATATCTTCACAAAGGCACTGGATTCTCAATCAACTGATTATATTATCGGAGAACTGGGAATGATTTCCTTATAATTAAATTTTACATTTAATTGTGCTAATGTTTGCAATTGTCTTATAAGCTGATGTACATTGTGCTGATGATGACACTCTGATGATATTTGATACTGAGCACCTTGGTTTGATTTCTTATCTTGATCTCTTCTTCAAATCTTCTAAACAAAAGTTGAATGATTCACTGTATTAAACCATACACTGATAACGACTTGAAACTCTTTGCTGATGGTTAAATCAAAATACCAAGATTTATCACACGCAACTACCCTCTTCTCACCAATCTTACACTGATTCTGTGATTCAGCGTGCCAAAAACACACGCTGATGAGGGTCTAAAATCTTTGCTGATGGTTAGATCAAAATACCAAGATTTATCACACGCAACTACCTCTTCTCACCAATCTTACACTGATTCTATGATTCAGTGTGCCAAAACACACACTGATGAGAGTTTACAGATCTTTGCCGATGGTTAGACCAAAACACCACGGTCTATCACACGCAACAATCCATTCTCTACCCCCTTCTTATTCAGTGTCTAATGATTCAGTAAGATAAACCACTTACTGATGAACTCACAACAATCTGTGCCGATGGTTAGATAATGTAACTAGTATCTATCACACGCACCAATCTGCTTGCTAGCCCAGTTTATGCAAGTTGTACCTTGAATTGATGGAGAATTTCTCAGCACATAACCTTTGTGACTATGAACTCAGCGCTTCCGCAACCTCTGATTGACGCTACACCTTCAGTCAACGGCTATTTTCTATTCTGACAGATTGTTACGCTGCGCCGTTATTTTTTGTAAAGATAATTATTACCTTTTTCGAATAAAACACATAAAAGGAAACCCCTCTTCATTCCATACTTAACTCACTTTATCCCTTGGTTTAATTTTTCCTCCCAAAACCTTTCTCCCAAAACCCTAGATTTCTCAAATACTCTCCAATGGCGGCATCTCTGTTCACCTACTCATCAACATCTCGAAGAGTCACTCCTGCCCCAAACTCTCCTCCACTTCCAATTCACATCAAGGCCACCAATGTCGTATTCAACCCTGACATTCCAGAGGTTCATCGAGGTCTTGGACTCGATGATTTCGTCAATTTCTTGACTTCTTGCCGCCTCCGATACGCAATCAGTGACGTCCCATCCGAGTTCTTCCCTGAACAAGTATGTGAGTTTTACTATACTGCAATAGTTAATGAAGAAAACAATGCCATCACCGGAACAATTGGCCATGGCAGAAACTCCGTCTTTATCACTGCAGAGCTTCTCAGCGCTGCTTTACGATTACCTCTGTTCGAACCTTTTTCTGAACCCCCATCTATTGAAAGATGTAAACGCATGTTTGATCAACTGAGCTATGATCATTCAAAGGCTGGTACTCGATCAGCCCTTATTTTGCGTTAGTGCATGACCCCAGGATGGAAGTTTTTCACTGGTGCCTTGTGCAAGTGTGTGGGCCACAAGTCTCGGAGTGGTGATCAATTGAGTAATTATGAGCAACAAGTCGTCTGCTCTCTTCTTCTCAACAAAAGACTAGATTATGGGGCACTATTCTTTGATCAGCTTGTTCAACTTCTACGTGCAAATGTGCGTGCTGATCATGTTCCCTTTCCTCGCTGGATTGCCCTGGTGTTCGACAAATTCTTCGCTGCTGATTATTTTTCTCACTCTGGGAATCCAATCCAATGCCCTCGCATGTCCGTTCGCATGTATCAAGATGATCCTTTGGATTCAGACATTGGGATCTCAGATAGGATGAGAGAATGGATTGCTCATCCATACACTATGCCTTCTCTCTCAGCTGATACTGATGAAGGAGGTGCTGATGGTGATCATGTGGATCATGCTGATCAAGAAGTGGATCGTTATGATGGCGGCCATTCCTCCCCTCCACCTTCTCCTCACCTTATCCCTATCACTGGTCCTGCCTCCTCAGCTCCACAGGATCCCATATCTCAAGGGGAGCAACCATCTCAGGGGGATCATCAGTCTCAGGGGGAGCATTCTTCTCAAGGGATGCCTCACTCTCCGGGGGAGCATTCATCCCCAGCAGCTCGCCACTTCTCTCCAAGGATGCAATCCAGCTTTCCAGTTGCTCCAGGTACATCCATGATTCAAATTCCTGCTTCCGCATTCTCTGAACTGATGTCACTAACTCGGGACATGAGTCAGCGTCTGCTTAATATTGAGACTGATGTTCAGCAAATCAAGGAGGTTCTTTTACTTACTCCTGCTTCTCGTCCCATATCCAATGATGTTCAAAAAGGGGGAGATACTGATGATCACGCTGATGATCATGCTAATAGCGATCAAAATGCTCATGATGATGAAGATCAAAATGAAAAAGACACAGCAACTGGTGACAACACTATTCTTCAGCATGACTCACTCAACCCCGTTGAAGAAGCTGATCCTGCGGGACATGATAGTCCAACAGCTACTGAAAGGTTATCTGATGATAGTGAGCATAATGATGAACACGAATCTGATTCTGCGGGGCATAGCAGTCCAGCAGCCACTGAGAAATTATTTGAAGATAGTGATGATGACGAAGAGCGTGATGAACCTGATGATGAATGTCAAATTTTTGACATGAACTTTATTGATCCTCTCATTCCAGTTCAGCAAGAAAGCTTAGATGATCTTGAAGAATCTATTCCGATACTTGCCGATCCTATTGCTGATTCAATCATTCCGGTCCAAGGAGAAGATTCGGACATTGCCAGTGAAGAATCTCATTCGTTGTCTCGAAAGCGGAAAGTAGAAGATACTAACTTGGATCATTCTCAAACTGATACTTCTTCAACTGTGAAGAGACCAAAGTCCATCGTCAGTATTTCAAATCTTGCCACTGAATGGAACATGTCCCCTGATCAAGTTAAGCAAATTCTTGATGAAGCAAATCAAGCTCAGCTTCTAAAGAACATTGCTCAAGCTGATGAATCTCTCATTCAGCACGAACTTCAGGCCAAGGGATCTTTTGAAGCTCAAATCCAAAGGTTTCTTGAATTTCAGTCCAGGGCTCAGTCTTCTCAACCTCCTCCTAGTTCTAGCAAGCCCAAGACTGACAGTGTTCTTGACCGGATTGATCGAAAGAGATTTGAAGATGTTCTCAACCGGCGGATGTGTGGAGATAAGATCATCAAAGTCAAAGCTTCTAAGCCTCGAAACGAGAAAATTCTTACATTGCTGATCACTCGTCAAGGTCCTCAGCACTCTTATACTGAAGTTGTTAAGAGAGATGAGCTGATCAGGTATGGGTATTCGGAATGGATGGAACTGCTTAATCTTGCATCCAAGCAAACCTCAGCTCATTCTTCTGAACTGACTTGTGCTCTTCACTTGCTGATTAAGAAAGTTCAGCGTTTGGATCTTGTTCCTAAGGAACGATCTCAGCATCAAGGCCAAAGGTTGTCAGCTCATAAATCTCGAAGAACCAAGTTTCATGTCGATGGCGAAGATGTGTTGGTTCTAGACTTTGGTGCTGGTGCAATTAACAATTCACTTCCTCTGGGTGTTGATCCGATTCAGCATCAATTCATCTCAGCTCCTGAGCACGGAATGTTCTATCTGGATAAAAACAGGAGGATGTGCTTTCAAAGAACCACTGAGATCCCAAAGGCTCCAATCACTCACCTTGTTGGCTTAAGGCAAATGTGCATGAGTCATCAAGATCTATCTGGAGAATTTCACATCCTTATTGCCATGGAGCTGCTGAACAGAAGACAAGAGTTGTTGGACAGTCCTTACTGGCCAGTTAAAATTGAAGCTGAAGCTGAGTATGAAGAATTTCTCTCAAGAGGTGTATTTATTTAGTTTGTTTTGAACATCATCATATTGGGGGAGATTGTAAGGTCGAACCTTGAAATATGATTGTGTTTAAAATAAACTCAGCGTCAGCACGTGTATCAGCGTCAGCTCTAACATATTTCCGCTGTGTCTATATTAGCTTAGTTTACTCAATGTATATGTATTTGATGTAACAGATTCAGTATTTATCTTGTTTCCATAGTTATCATGTATAAGTTAGCTGTAATATCCCTGATTTGTAGGGATTGTCTATAATTGTTCTATATAGTCTTTTGTACGGGTTTGTAAAGATGTGGTCTTTCAAAAACCCTAATCGTCGCTTTGTGCACACGATAATCTCTTTGTGAGATTATCTTTCTTAGTGAAAGTTTTCTTCGTGAATTTCTTTTGTTCTTACTCATTGTCTTTGTTTGATATATCGATTGATCTTAAGGTCTCTTCATTATCAACCAAGAATTAGGTTAAAGTTTGAACGTACCTAATTTAGAAGGGGTTAGAGGTCGAGAATGAGATAGAAAGACTAAAGAGAGGCGGCCTGCATAGGGATGTTTGGTTGGAGATTAAAGTGAATCACTGTGTTGATTTATTATTATTATTATTTTTTATTTTTTGCTTTTGTTTGTGCGTCTTTGCTAGCGTTGAAAGAGCCAACAAAATTGGGCTAATATTTATTTATTTTCGAGCTTCATTTCCTCTTTGGCCCAAAGTGATGCTAACAAGCCGAATCTCTAAGAGCTAGGCCCAAATTTCATTGCAGCCTCACCTTATATATTTAAATAAAATTAATCCAACAACTCTTAAGTCCATTATATTTATATGACAGGGACCCCAATCCCATTGCCTTAGATCCGCATATAATATAAGTATATTCCTTCCGTTCCATAATTTTTCATCTGATTTAATTTTTCATAGCAAACCTAATTAACTAAGGATTTAAAATGTGAAAGGGAGGCATTGTAGAACCACCCAACCAAGAACCTAGATTACATGCCTAAAAATTATTACTCGCAGACAAAGAACACACATGATGAACACACACGCACACACACCTACTAATCAATATTGAACACACCCACACATAATGGTTCACACAAACACACACACACACACCTACAAATCAGTATTGAACACATCCACACATAATGGTTCATACACACACACACACCTACTACAATCATATGCATTTGGATCTTTGAGGAGTTCAAGAAAAAGAAGCAGTAAAAGCATCGGTGTTGGTCACTAAATCAAAACAAGAAACCAAAAGCACCTGTGGTGGTCTCCGCACAAAATGAAACAAGAATGATCAAATTTCTTTACAATGATTCTGGTCACACATGAGAATAATATGATTATGAAAGCCAATAGTCCAATTTTAATGCACATTTGAAGCCTTAATTAGATGGTTGATATTGCGTTTTTACACCAAATTCACGTGATTACTTTTGCTCGCTTCAATCTTTACTTCAGTTCAGTGATATGGTATTCAGGTATCCAAACATGAGTACTTCGATTCACTTACTGTTTGAATCGATGAAGACGCAACGATAGAAGAAAGTTTTGTGGAAATTATTGAATCGATTAAATCAGACATGCAACAGGAAATCAAAGCTGTTTTGGAAACATATTATTTTCTCTCTTCGATATAATAATAAAAACAAAAATAGGTGGAGGGGTATAAGTGTCCAAGCATTGATTTTTCAGTGGATTAATCAAAACACTATGTGAAAACTCAGCACCAAAAAAAAAAAAAAAATGATAATGGTTAGTTTTTCTACATTCCTTGCAAAACATCATAATGTATGGGTGATATCCACTAATAGTCAGACCTTCAATGCATATCATTAGTTCAATCCAACGCACACACTAGTTTGGTCGTTTATATTCTTATGTTTTGTAATTGTAGTGCAGTTATCTTAGTTATTTCCAATTTTTATTCAAATATTATTAGAAAGTATCATTTTATAAGTATTTAATGTTATTCATTCCAATTTAAAGTTTTCTTTCAATCAACTCGTGTATGTAATTACTTACTATGTATTATTTATGTTATTATTAAATCTTAAACTATTTATTACACGGGTTTTAACATTTTATATGTGTGTGTATATATATATATATATATATATATATATATATATATATATATATATATATATATATATATATATATATATATATATATATATATATAGAGGGAAAATGGAATATACAAAGTTTAAGTACTAAACCTCTTGAAAATACATTGTTTTACTATATAAAGATTACCATTAATGAATTCACAATTAATACTTCAAGATGTAAATTCAAGATCGGCACAACATGATTTAGAGTTTAGGGTTTAGGGTTTAGGTTTATGCTTAGGGTTTAGGGTTTAGTGTTTAGATTTAAGGTTTAGGGTTTAGCTTTAGTGTTTAAGGTTTAAATTTAGGGTTTGGGTTTAGGTTTAGGGTTTAGTAATGTTCACTTGGATGACGTAATAAACGATAATTGAGGAAAGAAAACGGAGATGATAAAACGATAATGAAAGAAAAAAATGTTATGGAGAATAATATATTTACCAAGTGAAACCAAACCTGATATATTTAACATGTTAAAACGACATATTTTAGAGGTTTAGTACCTAAACTTAGGTAGGGCTGTAATATATATTCCCTATCCCCATATATATATATATATATATATATATATATATATATATATATATATATATATATATATATATATATATATATATATATATATATATATATATATATATATATATGACATTGTTCTTTCAATTTAATGTTTTAATTAGGAAAAAATAAAATAGAATTATAGAATAGAAAAGAAAGTGAAACGTAAACAATTAATTATAAAATTATAGCATTGCACTATTAAAATACATTTGTTTAATAAGAAAAAATTAAAGTAAAGTTAAAAAGTTTAAAGAAATAGAAATGAAAGTAAGATGCTATATTAGGAAAAAATGAAAGTACATTGTCATTTCTTGCATTTAGCTTATGATCGGGATACTTGCAAGAAATAGAATGTTAAATAACAATATTCTCATAAGAAAAAGGAGAGCTAGAGTTGCATTCATATGTCAACTTGTATATTAACTGAAAATGTCAACTTGTACATTTAAAATGACTACAAGGATTTGCAAGCTACATACAAATACCAAAACAATTTGGGCTAAAGCTGGAACATTGAGTGTAGATTGCCAATTTAAAAACATTAAAGTCCCGCCTTGACCATTGACCAAAGGTCCTCCTCCTACTCCAAGAGCCCCAGGAGCAAAGGGTAATATCGTCAATTTTTGTGTTATATAAAATTAATACTATTAGATGTAACCAACACCACTTTGATTAGGCTTTGCCACAAGCATCGGTGAGCATTTTACCCCTACATAAAATAACCAATAAAAGATCTGAATGACCGTTTTACCCTTAGATAATAACACTCCGAAAAAACACATTTCATTTTTTTTTTTTTTTTTTAACATCAGAGCTGGGAGGGAAAAAGATCACAGCCATCACTCCCCACTACTATCAGTGGCAGTGGCAGATCTAGAACAAAAACTAACAGGATCCACAAAGCATAAAATTAAAATTCTGAAATTATATAAGGGTTTGTTAGCAAAAAAAAACATCAAAATACTTGAGGTAGGAGATTCACTAATCTCCAGTTGAATTATTTATAAGATTATATCATTATCACATTAAGAATATAGCTTGTATAACTATATCTTTGACACTAATTAATTATTTGCTAAAAGATAAACAAACCCATAACCAAAGATCCATCAACATTGTGCTACTTATATTTTTTCATATAAAAAATGAAAATTTTACTACTGATCATGAACCCTACTTATGCCTAAACTGTAAATAGGGTGAAAGTAATTTGTTTCATAATCTGAAGGATTAAGATGATCATATACAAGCAAACCTAGATTAACATCAACTATCTTATAAACATCATTGGAATTTGAGTAAGAAAAACAGGCAATTGAAGAATTTTGCATAACTGGAGCAGATGAGAACATATAAGTAACCTTAGTTGTCAGTTTGAAGTCGCCTTTCTTCCATAATCCATTATTCCTCTAACTTACTGATCGCATCGCATCACTCACCTAAAAAAGAATCTAAAATATTTTAAACTTGAAAAAAAAAATGAACAGAAACTTTGGAAAACATCATGCCACTCATAACTCATATGTAGAAACTCAAAAAGTTAGACCATGTCACAAAAATATACCCACCAAATCACTAACCTTCAAAGCTCTGTATATATATATATATATATATATATATATATATATATATATATATATATATATATATATATATATATATATCGTTTTCATAAAACATTAATGTCCAATAACACTCAGTAATGAAATTTTAAAGAAATCCATACCACACAATTTCATCATAACTTACTATTTCCTGTTTGGTTTATCAATCCATTAAGCAAATTGAAATGTATTTTTTTTTAATACGTTTACACGGGCAATTTGGTCTTATAATGAAAAATTAAGAACGGAATTCGGTTCTTACCGGACACCCCTAGGAATGATCCGAAACATGGATTTAGAGGAATCTCCCAGAATTAAATTCCGTTGACACACCACGGAATGGAATTTGAGATTCCAATTCCTTTGAATTCACACACCAAGGATGTCTGAACAGCAGTTGATTGGAAAACAGAAACAAGATGAATGAAACACAAAAACAATTGTAAATGCATCTGCTTGGGATTTTTTTTGGCAGAAAAACACCATAATACCTTATGAAACTGAATTCAGTTTGGACAAAATACAAAGATTCCAATTTATACCGTTTTACTCCCCTATAGGCTTAGGTTATATACTATCCGGACAATAAAAAGAGTTAGTTGTAATTAATTGTAAGGGGGAAAATGGTAAAATGATCAAAGAGAAAGAAACAATTACCTGTTTTCAAGTGATAATCATAACCTGATTAGAAACTCAGAAAGGCAAACAACTCCCAATCATCATCATTTAGAAACAACTTCCAAGCATCACTACTATTATCCAAATCTACAACATATGCATTTTCTTGTGATGTTGACAATAAAACAAAGATTATTATCTAAATCTAAAGCCTAAACATATTTGGTACATCTGTATTTTGCCTACACTTGCACAGAATTATTATGCTTCCAAAAAAAAAAAACTCTTGTGAGAATTTTACAATCTTGAGCGTGCATATGAAGTCTGTATAAATTCATTATCTCATTATATGCTGATAAGAGTATATTGAATACCAAGTTTGATAAACATGGGCAGTTGTATGGTATGCTAAAAGTAAAACCCATAGACGTTTTATTGATATTAAATAAATTAACCATCAGAAATGACAGCTGGCATTATAGTTTTATAAGTAACTTCACTTCAATGAGAGAGCATATGTTCAACCACACGGCCTTAGACAGATACAACGAAGAGTCCCATCAATTTTCTCACATGTCATTTCATAAGACATATGTTCTCTGCATATACCCTTACAATCCTCAGCCTTCACACAATTTGAACTAAGGATCCTATTTTGACAAATCTTTGCTTCTGTGGAAGTCATAAAAGTCTCATCTGCAACAAAACAACTCCCAATCATCAGTCACAGTCACATTATATACGTATTTATTTATTTATTCTCTCAAAATCACACTTATAATTCCTCATTTTCATCTTTAATAGTTAGTAACAATTTTACATGTTTACATCTCGACTAGCAATAAAATCTTCATATAACAAAAATAATATAAAAGCACTAACATTGCATAAACGAAAAGGATAAAACAAGAATAAAGTAAAATGCCTGTAGTAAAGAGAGCAAGGAGAAGCATGAACACAAATAAGTTTTTCCCCATTACGATATCGTATCACAGGAATAAATATACATGTGTAAAGAAATCACACCCCAGCCCCCTTATATAGGAGAGACTCCTTAAGTTCCCTCTATAGGTAAATACCAACTATTGATCATTATGTATGTATTGGCAATTTATTCACGTTTCAAATTAGGGCTTTTAAATTTACCTTACAAAAGTTAGGCTAAAACCTAACTGCATTTCACAAATAACCAATTAACTACAATTACTTAATCAAATATAATACGTATCACAAAAATGAAAACTAAGACAGGGATTTCAAAATTATCAAACAAGAATTAGGTTAAAGTTTGATCGTACCTGATTTAGAAGGGGTTGGAGGTGGAGAACGAGATAGAGAGACGAAAGAGAGCTGGACTGCATTCTGCGATAAAGAGAGACAACGAACAACGAACAACGAACAACGAACAACGAACTTAGGGATGTTTTGTTGGAGATTAAAGTGACTCATTTTCTGTTTTTGACTTGTGCGCCGTTGCCAGTGAACCCTGAGAGATCCAACAAAATGGGCTTCAGCTTCGGACACTAGTTAGCCAAAAGCCCAAAGTGCTCCCGGTCTCCCCTCTTAATAAAAATCCAATAACTTTTAAGTCGATCATAATCTCTACTAATTTGTACTAGTATTTAATATTTTTACTTGCATTAACCTGTGTAATTGTTTCAAAATTTTAAATTTTCAACTTTATCAATTTAAAGATAATGTCAATGATTTATACAATTTTCTTTTTATTTTAGTATAAACATAGTTGTTTGATTATTAATGACAAAAAATTCGGTTGTTTTTTACAATGTGTCTATTAATAATTTGACTATATAGATTTTTCAATCGTAACGTGTTGCCTAGTATAATATATATGAAAAAAGTGTTGTAAAGTTGAAAAAGGCTGAAAAATGAGCAAGACAAAATGGTTGGTTGTCATATATCCCAATATATCCCAAGCAAAACATTATAATTTGTGGGTAACATTCGTAAAATTTGAACGGTAGAAGAGCAGAAGGTTGTGAGAAATATTAGAGTAGACTTTAATTATATGGAACTATGGAAGCTTTGAATACTAATCAGTTGTATATTATATTATCTTTTTCCCATGATGCACATTCAACTTATTTAATTTTATTCCAGTAAATTTTCATGAACTTTCAATAAAAGAACATTTTTTTATTAAAAATGTCATTACCATTTTTTATTGTTGGTATTGCATCAAAATCAACATTTTTTACCATTTCGTTCATACATGCTCTATATAGACAAACAATTGATGAAAAAAAATATTTTCATATAAATTAAAAGAAAAAACACGACAAAAACTTCTTTTTCTCTCTGTTTCTTGGGCTTCTTATTGAAATTTTAAATATGTTTATAATATTCAACTTTATGTTAATTTCCATTATGTACAGTTACATCAATAACAACACAAAAGGTTTTGCTAGTTTGGTCAATAGTTGGACTTTCAACGTTTATCATTGTTTTAATACGTACCGCACATAAGATTGACTGATTATATTCTTATGTTTGTGGTTGAAGTGATATTGAATTGCGGAATTACCTGTAATTACTAGATAAATACATAATATTTATTTATTTCTTATTTCAGTTAAATCTGATTAGAAAATATCATATTATAAATATTTAATGTTACTCAATATTATTTAATTTTTTTCTTTCAATCAACATATATAGGAAATCACTTATTCTATGTTATTTATGATATTTGTAACTCTTAAACCGTGTATTACACTGTTTTAACCTAGCATGTGTGTGCATATATATATATATATATATATATATATATATATATATATATATATATATATATATATATACACACACACACACTAACACACACTAGCCGTTTACCCGAGTCAAACAACGGGTGCCAATAGTTTTTTAGAAGCTAGAGTCTATGTCTTAAAAACTTGAAAACTATTGATCTCCGACTCTTAACGACAATGGACTTGATCCGTTGAAGTCTTAAATTTTTTGTCTTCATTCTTTACAAAGATAAAAGGCTACAAATAAATATTGTATCTAAAAAAATGCTTTGACAACGAAAGTAGACTAAAAAAGTCAATTTCATCAATATTTCAATTCAAAAAAATTACTTGATCGATGTAATTAAATTGACATGGATAATAAGTAACTAATTGTGTAAGAACAATACGGAAGTTTAACTACATCAAGTTAGTAATTCATGGACAATTTTGTGTTTGTTATTTGTTAATCCTTTTAACATTTAAATACCACATTTAACACTTCAAAATTTAAAGTAATAACCAACCAAATACATCTCGAAATTAGTCACAAAGCAAAAAGGCCACCAATCACAAAACTAACAAACCTGTCAACCATAATTGATTTGCCTTTTCTAAAACCATAGTCAATTTTATTAACTCTAAAAAAGATAACACAAAACTCACATTTAACAAAGAAAACCTTTCGGACTTTTATTTCTTTTATCCCATTTTCCTTAATTTTGACCAAAATACACTTACCAATCTAATTCTATAACCTTTTCAACCTCATTTGAACTTTCAAAAAATCGATTTTTAACATCACTAAGGAAACTCCAACCATTCAACATAATCCTCAATTCATACAAACCCAAATTCTTGTATTTTGCAATAATAACCAAGCTACCCTTTACAAATATAAAACCTACGGAATAACATCAAATTAATTCTCAAATTAAGAAAAAACACAACAAAGTTCTAAGATCTGATGTGCTTTCCTTTCTGGTCATTCATGGTGTTTTTCTATTCCCATGCCTACAAAACGAACCATTTTGTTCCGACCCTAATTCGATCATATGCAAATCATTAGTTAAAGCTCGAATAATAAATTAAAGTTGTAAACATGACCTTCTTTTCGGAACCTAATCACTTTCTATAGGAAACATGTTTCATGTTCCAAAGTTACCTTGTGTAACTAATCCATGTACTCTTATCTTCATACAAATACAATATGATCTAGCCTCATCAATGTAGGTAAACTGAGAAGACTATCAGCAAAAAGAAGCTCAAGTAGAAGGAACTTGACTCCAGGGGAAGATGGATCAACATATGATCTCGTACACTATGGAAGAATAAGGTGTTGGAACAACCAAAAAAAAAAAAAGAACTTGTTAAAATATTTGCAACATTACAATAGTCAGGATAAATCCAACATAAATCTTTGTGACTCTTGAACCTAAACACGTAAACTCCTTTCTAGTTTTCTCCATAGGGGTCACCATGCCTGGAGCTCTATTCGGTTAATTTTCCTAGGGAATTGAAACTTCGTTAGACCAAAATATAAACTATATAACAAAATAGTGCATCAATAAAATATAAAGCAAAACTTACCTCATTTTCATCAAGAGCAGCCATTTGAAGCTGTTTTTCAATTTATTTAAAAAAAAACTGAAATGAAATGCTAAATAATTCATGTTGTTTGCAGTTTGTAAAGTGTGCTTATTACACCGAAAAGAATGCTAAATGATTCATGTTGTTTGCAATTTGACTATAAATTTGTTGTTTTTGGTGTTATATTCGGTGAGTTACAATCCTTCAAAAATGAGATATTAATGCGAAAATTGTAATGTCCCAAAATTCAAGACTAAAAATTTCTTTTAATAAAACATTACTTAAAGCAAAGTCATCATTCCAAAACATAATCAGAGTATTAATTTCCAAAACACATGTTTGTTACCAGAGTAAACATTCCCAGGCTGTCTAATCTATGGTGTGTGCCATGCGATCACCCCGAGCTTTTCCCTCCACTACCAGAAGTACCTGAAACCAAAACTGAAAACCATAAGCACGAAGCTTAGTGAGTTCCCCACCCTACCACATACCATGCATAACCACATACTGCACATACTGGGCCACGCCCGCTATCCTAGGCCTCGCCCCTACCTTAGGCCTTGCCCGCTACAACGGCCCGGCCGCTCCAGGCCCCGCCTGGCTTCGAGCCCCGCTCGGATACAGATCTGTTTCACTTAGGCCTCGCCTGTCACAGGGCCTCGCCCGCTAACATATAATAGCACATAAACATATCACATCACATAAGCTAAACACATACTAATGGATCTTGTCCTAAGGCCTCGCCTGTCTCTGGGCCTCGCCCTTGTCCTGCTACTGATGAGTCATGGAACCTTGTCCATACTCCTGTGATAGTGAGGTACGGGCCCAGCCCACCCTCACTCCTTCCCTAACTTGGGCCTCACCCCTAATCTGCTGCTAATGAGATGTAGAACACCATCCACACTCTGCTATTGGTGAGTTACGGGACCTCGCCCATACTCACCTCCCTACCAGGCACATACAAGTATCACATAGACAACAAGTATAAACTATCACATAAACCATTCCTTGGGCACCCGCCCGCTATCATTGGACCTCGTCCTGAGTATCATACTAGCATACTGTGCCTAGGGCTAACCCCCGGGTCTTCTACTCATAGCTACATGGGCCAACATTGTGGCCGTAGACCCATTCACACAAAAGGGAAACTCACCTGCACTTGCTGAACTTGCTGATAGCTCCTCTAACTATTCTCGACAACTTCCTGAACTCCTGCTCCACTAGCTCCCCGAGCTACTAATATCAATGAAACACTTAGTCTAATTGACCCCTGAAAGTCAACCCAGTCAATGTTGGTCAAATTCAAAGTCCTGGTCAATGTCAACCTCCCAGGTCAACCCTACTCGCCGAGTCAACCTACTGACTCGCCGGGTTCATATGCTCAGAATCCTTCCATTTGAGACTCGACTCGCCGAGTCAGTCCATGACTCCTGAGTCTACCGATTTCCGAGTCCTGACCTGTCCGACTCACCGACTCTCCACTCGACTCACTGATTCGAGTCTCAACTTGAAGGGTTTGGGGTTTCGCGACCTGACTTGCCGAGTCCAAGAACAGACTCGCCGAGTACAAGGAAATCTTCATTTTACTCGACGAGCTGTTCATCCCACTCATCGAGTTGCTCCTAATCTTCATGCTATTCGACGAGTCCACTCAAAGGACTTGCCGAGTCCATTCAGATCCTCAAACATGCAGAGGGCTTTTGAGTCATGCATGGACTCCAAACTGTAGATCTGCCCTTCCCAAGCCTATTCCTTATGTAAAGTTGCAAACTTTACGTGTAGAGAAGGAGATCTAGGCTAAACACACCATAAACTAGGGTTTAAGGCAAGGTGGATCTACAATCAACTCAAGGACAGTTACTTTATGCTTCACAAGGCCAAAATATGCTTAGATCCGAAGTAGCAACTTCAGATCTGGCTTCCAACTCAAATGGATAACTAATTATGGCTAAAAAGCCCCAAAAATCCCAACTAGAATAGATTTACATGAAGGAAATGACTTAGTACCTTCAATAACTCGGAAAGGTTCCACAAACTCCTGATCTAAGGCCAATCCTTGAAGCTTCAATGATTCCCTTCTTCCTTCTTCCTTCTTCCTTCAAATCACCCAGAAATGGCTTGGAAGCTTGAATGAGCAACAATGGGGCTTAGGGTTTGGTGTTCTGGGTGAAAGGGGCAGTCAAGGAACCCTAGGGGAGAGAATGAGATGTTTAAACAGGCTCTAAGTCCCGGATTTAGGGTTTTCCTCGTTCAGACTAGACTCGCCGAGTCTCCTTGGCCGACTCGATGAGTCGGTCACTTACTTCTTGACCCGGATCCCGCTCGGACTCGACGAGTCGTCCCTTAAACTTAGGGTTTCCTTTCTTTTCTTGGCCTTCCTGACTTTGGGTGTTACAACTCTCCCCCACTTAAACTAAAATTCATCCTCGAAGTTTGCTATGGCCCACCATCTGCGATCTGCTTCCAATACCCTACTAAGTACCCCAACACCAGCTGCCTACCTTTGCTGGTCTTCCGCCCGGTCATTCTGACTAATATCAATCTTTGCGGATAATAGTCTCGGTTCAACCCTGACCCTGAACGTTCTGGAAACACAACTTACTCAACCGAAAATCCTTCTGGTACTCACCCCTTCTTTCCTTGCGCGATTTCCTTGCCTTCCCAAGGCGATGCTCCATAACCAACTATTTCCTCTGTCACTGTGAAGATCCTATCTTCACCAAATCCATTACTCCCGCTACTTCCAGTACGGGTCATTATCGCGAGTATCCACTGGGCATTTCTTTCTACTATAATTTGGTGTCGAGCACCCCACGATCAACTAACTGAATTTCACCATAGACTGCTTACTCGCACTGCTACTGACTGGAAATTCTACCATTCCTCATCTGACTTCAGGATGAACGGAGACCACCCTGGTCCCTACCAACTTATCAATATCTGGATTACCGGCTCCCACCAGTAACTAGACCCAACACAACTCCTAGTCGCTCCCAACAACTTTCGAAGAAACTTCAACCACCTATAACTACTCAATCTATTCTTCCATACAGGCACTACAATTCCTGGGATCCCCGATCCCCTATCTTGACACTAAGGTCCCTTCTAGGTCCCACCTGTGCTGCTAAAACTCACGGGCCTCGCCCACGAGTCTCACCCGCCTCTATCCTTCTAGTCCTACTTGTCTAGCCACTCTCACTCGGGCCTCGCCCATGGGTCTCAACCAACCATACTACTGAGCAACCCTGCTCTCAGGTCTCACCTATACTGCTATTGTCATATAGGCCTCGCCCACGGGTCTCACCCAACTATATCCTGGAGCGGCCTCTCCCAAGGTCTCACCTCTCTAGGGCTATACAGGCAAACTCCCTATCATTCTCATCCACTTACCCATTCCTGATCCCTATCTGATCTCTAGGAGATAAGGGCCTTGCCCCAACTCTGCCAACGAAGCCACTATGGAATGCTACGGCTTACCCGCAGTCTTACATCACCTTCCATCACTGACTGCTGGTGAATGCTACGCCTGCCCCATAGTCTTACAAAACTTTCCATTAGTGACTGCTGGTGAATGCTACGACTGCCCCGTAGTCTTACAACATTTTCCATTACTGACTGCTGGTAAATGCTACGGCTTCCCCGTAGTCTTACAACACCTTCCATTACTGACTGCTGGTGAATGCTACGGCTGCCCCGCAGTCTTACAACACCTTCCACCACTGACTGCTCGGGAATGCTACGGCTGCCCCGTAGTCTTACAACACCTTCCACCACTGATTGCTAGCGAATGCTACGGCTGTTCCGTAGTCTTACAACACTTTCCACCACTGACTGCTAGTGAATGCTACGGCTTCCCCGTAGTCTTACAACACTTTCGACCACTGACTGCTAGTGAATGCTACGGCTGCCCCGTAGTCTTACAACACTTCCCACCACTGACTGCTAGTGAATGCTACGACTGCCCCGTAGTCTTACAACACTTCCCACCACTGACTGCTAATACGAAAGCACCCCGTTTAAATAGGCTCCAAGTCCCGGATTTAGGGTTTTCCTCGTTCAGACCAGACTCGCAGAGTCTCCTTGGCTGACTCGCTGAGTCGGTCACTTACTTCTTGACCCGGATCCCGCTCGGACTCGCCGAGTTCCTCCTTAGACTCAACGAGTCGTCCTTTAAACTTAGGGTTTCCTTTCCTTTCTTGGCCTTCCTGACTTTGGGTGTTACAAAAATATTTCATCTTCAAAAATAATGTTTGGAAGATGTGATATATACAAACATAAGGCCCTATAATTTTAGAAATAGTAGTTAACAAATGTTTACAATTAGTATTCAATAATCCCATTAAAATAAAAGTTATGACATTGACAAAAAAACAACAATAACATTTATAGAATCCTCATACCTTTTTATTTGATATCAACAAACAAATGACTCATAAAGTAAATAAATTGGGACATTTATATTTTCATCAATGTAAATAGAACCTATTGAAAGCCAATTCATGATCTCATCTGTTTTTCAAAAACTCACTTCAAACACATTTATATTTTCTTCTTGTACTTATTTCATCAGTATGAAGAGAGTTCATCAAGACTTTTCTTTTGGCTCTAAATCTACAACTTTGAGACAATTCTTCATCATCTCCAAATACCAAAAGCTCTTAGATCAGCTCCTGTACACAACAAACTTCTTACGAAATTTTAAGAAAATATAATAAAAAATATGTAGAAAAAAAACCCTATTTGAAACTTCTCCATTATCATGCAATCTAGATAACAAAAATGAAAAGAGAAGATAAAAAAATGAAAATAAAAGAGAAGCAAATGTTTCTTATATAAGAAAAATAATTCAATTAAATAATCATATAAAGTAGCATAAGGTGGAGAGTTGTGGAGTTTTAAATTAATACAGTTAAGATAAATGGTCTATCTTAAACAATGTTCATTTGAATGAATTCCTTTATAGGAAACACATAGATGTTGTCAACCTAAGAAGGAAAAAATGCCAACTTATCATTTAGTTAAGACTCTATGAAGGCTTACTCGGAAATGGGAGGGGAAAATAGATGAGAGCTAATTGATTTACTTTCCATTTTTTTGGGGTACAATTTATGTGGCCATATATAATTTTTAATGGTTTAAAGTTGTGTCCCATTCTAACATGCAATGTTGAAAATATTCATCATTTCCCTAATTTGACCAAGGATAAAAAATGATAAAACACTTTTACAAGGATTAGGAAAGCAGAAATAAAAGCTCCCCTCATATAATTAATATCAGAAAAAGAAGATGTAAATTAGAATGAGGTTTGTTTCATTTGTTTTTAAATATTTCACATTAGGAAAGTATTACATACGGTGAAAATCTGACCTAATTGTTTATTCTTACCACATATGCGCCACATATAAATTATAACCTGTAAATCTTACTACCTTTGTTCACAATAATTTTCAAGAAGTCACCTTTTGTGCAACCAAATTGCTAAGACTGCTAATTGGCCATAATTTTGTTGGAAACGAATTTTTTGAGCTACAACTACAAATATAGTGATATTAATAGAAAAGTTTATTACCCTTAATTTATATCTACGTGAATTGAAATTTCTATATGTATGATAAACGGTTGTTGTATATAACATTGTCTTTGTAGGGAAAATGCTTACAAATGCATATCACATCAAAATAAACTTCTGATGCTAATTCAATTATAAACTACAGGTAGAAAAATTCACAACTTTTTGCTTTAGTTTCTTGAAGGAATCATGAAGAGAAAGTAGGTGTAAATGTTACATGTTTGTCGCATCACAACTAAGAATTGAGTGTATTCTATCCCCATTTCTGCAAATATAATTCACATAAAGAAGCAAATAAAAAGAGCGTGTTGCAACGTTTAACGTCATATATGAGTCAGCAAAATATCCACACAAAAGATAGAACGACACCATCAATACCTAGACAAAGTTTGTTTCTTTGTCTAAAAAAATTAGTGGTTTATATCCATGTGTAATTGAGGGGTCTAATGAGCTTAAATAGGGTACAAACCCTAAAAATTAGGGTTTTCACCTAACTCGCCTACGCCGTGCGTACACATTGGTACGCCCAACATATGCAGCGGACCCCCCGTCTTTGCGCATTCATGGGAGTATGTTTGCGTACCTTGTATACGCCCAACATACTCGGGTCTAGTCCATGGTTAATGAAGTTTATTGCAATAGTTTTACCGGCAATCCAGATGTTACATGTATTATGTTATGTTGTGAATTTTATGTATTAAACTAAAAATGGATTGTATTAAGTTGTATATTTTAAATAAATTTTGTGTTAAAATATGAATAGAAGTACGCATGAAAATACTAAACTGTGTATTAGTGAATTATTATGTTTATTAAACTATGAATATTGTATTTTTAAACTGTGAATATTTCTTACACACAATCTAATTCTTTGAAGAAATCTACAATTTAGAAAAAAGAAGATTGATTTTTTTCAAGACATAATTATATTTTTTACTAAAATTTTGTATATTTTGGCAGGAAAAACAAAAAATATTACCAAAGAAATGAGGGCTACAATGTTTAATCTATTAAGCTATGAATACGACCAGAAAAATACCACTGAATTTAATGTTAGTTCAGTGGTGTTACACTTTAATGTTTAATCTTTTTTTAAATCAATCCGCGTAATACACGGGTTTCACACCTAGTGTGTATGTGTATATATATATATATATATATATATATATATATATATATATATATATATATACATCCCTTCTCTAATAAACAAAACCAAATTATGCCACTAGTCCATTTTCTATACCATTATTTTAACACGTGGCATTTTCTCATAAATCTCAGAAATTACTTCCCTCATAGTTCTAAATTTCGTTCCTAATAATCAAAATTTTAAACAAGAAACAATGAAATTACTGTTGGAATCCTAAGTCTTGTAAGACCTTGGAGACCAAGCAATCGTTAAATATGGCAAGATTGGTCATGTTTCCTAATTGTAATCTTATTCTACAAGTTAGGTAGTTTAGGAGTATATATATATATATATATATATATATATATATATATATATATATATATATATATATATATGTATAGATACCGAGATATGGTCTGTACACAAAAACACAACATAGGTTTTGAGCTATTTTCCTATTAATCAAAGAGATATTTTGATTATATGTGTTTTCTAAACTTTAATTGGTATCAGAGCTTGAGTCAAGAAGCTGTGAGATCAAATTCTTTATCTGTTGACAAGCAAGGCCAACATGACTGATGCAGGGGGTGAGGGAGGATCAACTCCTGTGATTGTGAAGGAAACTAGGTCAACTTCAGTTTAATGTCCCATGTTGAATTCCACGAATTACACGGTCTGGTCACTAAGAATGAAGGTAGTCTTAAGAATTTATAAGGCTTGGAGTGTGATTGACCCTGGAATAGAAGAGAATGTGTAATGCCCTCAGATCCGGGCTAGTCAATTTAAAGGCAATAGGGGTCGAAAACGAATTTTCGACAAAAAGATTATTTAGAATAAATAATCTTAACCAAGTTGTAGAATATGTCACAAGGTTTCCGTACATATAAAGAACGCCGAAATCCGAGTTATAACGAAGAAGTTATGACCCGTCGAAGTTTCACGTCGGAACCGACACAGCGCCGGGAAGCGTAAATAGTAAATTTATGATAGAGAGAGATTTATCCTTAGCGCTCTAAACAAAAGTCGTAGAATATGTTAAACTAAGAACATCGATAAAAAGAACGCCCAAATCTGACTTCGTATGAAGATGTTATGATTTTTCGAAGTTTCGGATTAGCGGTGTACAACCCGAAATTCGAATTTTAGATCGATTGATTTTTAGCCGACACAACCTAAACAAGAATCGAAGATCTCGTTATTAGTAGCATAACGATAAAAAGACAGACGAAAATGGACATCGGATAAGGAAGTTATGAGATTTTAACGGACCAATCATGTCCCGGCCTGTTAAAAATATAACTTTAAAAATAAAGTCAAAATTAGCCGACGGAGTCTAAATGAAAGTTGTAGAGTACGTCTCCACCTACGCGTGGATATAAAGAACGTCAAAAACGGAGTTCGTATGAACGAGTTACAAATTATAATAGCATATTTACGTATTAAAATAAAGTATAAATCATGTATACGTACACATATATATACATATGTATATATCATTAGAAAGGTATCGACGATGCGGTCATTATAAGACTAATGTTGAGTTCTTTCGACATTAGTTTAGTACAAGTATCATTAAATCCATTTAAAATAGTATTATAGAGGGGTGTTTAGTTGTTTATATAACTAAAAGGTCATTAAGTAATTATGGAGGGTAGTTTTTGAAAATTCAATTAGTATAAATAAGAGCCTTGGGCTCTCATATTTCTTGCACCATTCTCTTGATTCAAGAGTCTTTCTCTCCTTATCCCCTGAGCATTTCGGTCCCTCGTGATTCGACTTCTCTTTCTGTAGTTTTAGTATAGTAAGGTGAGCGCTGAAGCGCTGCACGAATCTTTCTTAGAAAGATTCAGCGACGAAGTTCTGCCCCTGCAGAGCCTGACTCCTAGCTAAAATCCCCTTGAAAGTAAGTTATGCTTACCCTATTTTAAATATAGTTTATATTTAAAATTAGTATTGTTATTATAAATTTATAATAAATATTTGAGCTATTATTATGACTTATATAAGTGTCGTTATAATATCTTTTAACTACTCGCGGTACGGGAAATCTGGTTTAAAGGGCCGCATAGGGTTGTTGGATTTCAGAAGTGCTATACGCCAAAATGGTCCTACCCTCCGGTGTTTTATGTTTGGCCCCTGTCTGTACATAGTAGTTGGAAAGTATTGTTTAAACGCTTATATAATAATAATAATAATAATAATAATAATAATAATAATAATAATAATAATAATAATAATAAGACTAATAATTAGTCACGGTAATATTAGACTAAAATCTAGTGGTGATAATACTAGGTTTCGTCAAAGGAAATTATTTTAAAGTAAACGAAGCGCTGTCCGAGTACCGAGCCACCACCTTCTCAGGTGAGTGCATAGTTACTTTCATCTTACACATAGATATTAAGTATTTTATATAAACTACGTGCTATGTGTGCATATTATCTGTATACTTGCTGTCTATGTTGGATGAACGTTTTTATACATGTTTTAGATGATTTAAACTGTATACGTATTTTATATACACGAATATGTTGGGTATGATACGGGTAGATGTATGATGAGAGATAAAAGATGATGTGAGTAAACATTGGCAGCTATAGACTTAGTGCCTAACTAATAAACATCGGCAGCTATGGACTTAGTGCCTATTGGACAAACACCGGTAGCTATGGATTTAGTACCTGTTAAGGAATTGGTAGCTATGGACTTAGTGCCTATTAGATAAACACTGGTAGCTATGGATTTAGTACCCGATGAATAGACTATAGCAGCTATGGAAATAGTGCTTTATGAACGAACATTGGCAGCTATGGATTTGGTGTCAGTCCTATAACCCTGGAGGTAAGGGACTTCGGAATAAATGAATGCAGGATAGATGACTCTTAAGTTAAATCCTTAAAGAGTAAAGAAGATAATGGGGATGGATAATTGGGTTGATTGTTTGATTGAACATAGTAATTATATTATTGTGGGTTGAAAATCCTATGTACTCACCAGGTTTCCCAACCTGACCCACTCAGTTTATGTATATCACAGTTGACGAAGTGAAGTGACATTACACTGAGAGATTTAAAAGAGATGTAGATCACTAGGGTAAATCATTGTAAGTTCTGTTTATGCTTATGTTTCGGTATTAACGACGACATCCCAAACATTTTAAAATGAAATAAATATGTTTCTTCGAAAATGTTTTAATAACGTATTTACCATGTTTTTTCTGGGAACAAATTCCGCAACCTTTTTATAAAATGAAGTACTCTGATTTTTATAAAGCATAAACAAAATCGGTCTTTTCTGGCCGTGATTTTGGGGATGTCACAGTTGGTATCAGAGCATTAGTTTAAGCGAACTAGGAATATGGATTTATTTCTAGACTTAAACTTAGAATGCTAAGCGATGATTGTGAGGTGTGAGCACTAGCTTATTTTAGGAATAATGCCTAAATTGCTTTTATGTGCTAAATGCTTTGCGCATGATATGATTTGTTCGGATCTATGGTCTGTTGCCGACCGGATCTGGAAACCTTATGCGTTTAGGATTCTAAGCGTTTAACTACGATATTAGAACTAGCATATAAACGTTTCGGGGTGATAAGGATGATTTAAGACATCAATCCTAAATTAAGATCTAGATTCACCTTATTCGGTGTAGAGATCAAGATGGCAAGAACCCATAGCGGAAACGTAAATGCGAATGGGAACCGAAACCAACCCCCAGTGGTTTAGCAAATACCTGTTGTTGAAGAAGTTGCGCCTGAGCCAGTCACCATGGCTGGAGTTCAAGCCATGATTCGGGCTATGTTAGCTGAACAAAGGGAAGAAATGAGACAAATGTTGAACAGGGACGAACCTACCGTACATGTTGAACCGACGGAGCCAGTTCCCGAGCAATCTGAGGAAGGGAACTACAGCCGCCAAGTGAGTCAAGTAGGGACTCAAGGTGAGCAAAGGGATGGCCCAGAAGGGAGAAACAACAAGGATGGGCGGATGTACAAGAATTTATTGGGTGCGAAACCACCAAGTCTCTCAGGAAGCCCGAAGCCGGTTGAGATTATGGATTGGATCTCTGAGATGGAGATGGTGTTTGAGAGCTGCAGCTGTAACGAGAAACATAAGACTGTCTTCGCAGTAAGACAGCTGAAAACTGGAGTCTTGAGCTCGTGGAAGCTATTGGCAGATACGATGCCACGAGGAGAAGCCTTAAGGATGTCGTGGGAAGAGTTTTTGGAACAGTTGAAAATGCAATACTGCTCGGAGATAGATCTGATAGACCTAAACAACGAGTTTTAGAACCTGAAGAACGGAAAGATGAGTGTTGACGAGTATGCCACCGCATTCACTGAGAGGATGAAGCTATTCCCCTACTTGGTGCCTACTGAACTCTCCAAGATTGATAGGTTTGCTAACGGGCTGCCCATTGACTTTGGCCCAATGGTCAAAATGACAACTACCTTGAAAGCAGCTGTTAGGGCAGCTAAGGACGTAGAGGCCCAGATAAGAGAAAAGGGTCTAGAAAAAGATAAGGTAGGAGAGAAGCGGAAGTTTAAAGGATCTTCGAGGCCGAACAAGGAAAGCAAATTCTCAAAGCTTGGAGGAGCAAATGGAGGTGAAGCAAGATGGTGTGATAGATGCAAGAAGAAGCATGGTGGAAAGTGCAACGAAGAAGTGACTTGTTACAAGTGTGGGAGGACTGGTCACTATTCCAAGGACTGCACGCATAATGACAAAGTATGCTACGGATGTGGAGGCAAGGGGCACATGTCCAAAGACTACCCAAGGAAAAATAAAGCAGCAAGACCAGAAACGCCACCAAGGCCAAGGGCATTTCACATGATCCTCGATGAAGCAGAGAACTGTGCGAGGAATCAAGAATGAGGACTTCTTACCCGAGGATCGAATTATGCAGTAGTCATAGTTTCGTATGATGTAGCCTAGTAGAGGCATAGTCTAGGGTGAAATTGAACACCTATGTAATCGTTTCAAGAAATGATATAAAACCTTCATCTTGTTATCTGACGTGTTGAATAATTGTATGAATTGTTGCATGGTGACTTGGGAAACTGCGAGACAATACTTGGGACGAGTATGAGTAGGTGTGAATGGTAGTAGAGGCCTATACTACCGGAAGCACAGGACTCACACTTGGATCGGGGAAAGTCACAAGGTTACCAATAAGCTAGTAATTGATTTCGTTTTTTTTCAAGTATGTCATTACCATCGTTTCAATAATGACTAAAAAGATTGTTGATTTCCGATCCTAGTGGTCATACCAAATTGAGTCCGACTACGATGAGTATGTTGCGTGGTTCAGGGAACCAAGTTCAATGTAGCGTCCGACTTAAACCAAACAATTGAAATCAAAGCGATCAATAGAAGTATCGCGTTCGTTGTTAAAGAAGTTGGTAGCCAGAAACGCTATATATTAAAGTGTGTTTATATCACATTAGAACATGAAGGAAGGCATAGTCTATTTTAGAATTTAACTCTAAGAGACCTAAGTCTAAACGTGCATCACATGATGATAGGTCATAATTTGAAGTCTAGCCTGAGGTAGAAAGCAGGTGCACGATCGAGTATTGCTTACAGTCAATGAGTCTAAGAGATAGACTTGAAGGAATATAGAAGTTATAATTATTACCTAGGATGAATGATGATGTATGGAGTCATTATACGAGCCCTTTTTTCGTTGATGATTCCGGGACGTAATCATCCTAACGGGGAGATAATTGTAACGCCCGTAGATCCGGGCTAGTCAATTTAAAGACAATAGGGGTCGAAAACGACTTTTCGACAAAAAGATTATTTAGAGAAAATAATCTTAACCAAGTTGTAGAATATGTCACAAGGTTTCCGTACATATAAAGAACGCCGAAATCCGAGTTATAACGAAGAAGTTATGACCCGTCGAAGTTTCGCGTCGGAACCGGCACGGCGCCGGGAAGCGTAAATAGTAAATTTATGATAGAGAGAGATTTAGCCTTAGCGCTCTAAACAAAAGTCGTAGAATATGTTAAACTAAGAACATCGATAAAAAGAACGCCCAAATCTGACTTCGTATGAAGATGTTATGATTTTTCGAAGTTTCGGATTAGCGGTGTACAGCCCGAAATTCGAATTTTAGATCGATTGATTTTTAGCCAACACAACCTAAACAAGAATCGAAGATTTCGTTATTAGTAGCATAACGATAAAAAGACAGACGAAAATGGACATCGGATAAAGAAGTTATGAGATTTTAACGGATCAATCCTGTCCCGGCCTGTTAAAAATATAACTTTAAAAATAAAGTCAAAATTAGCCGACGGAGTCTAAACGAAAGTTGTAGAGTACGTCTCCACCTACGCGTGGATATAAAGAACGTCAAAAATGGAGTTCGTATGAACGAGTTACAAATTATAATAGCATATTTGCGTATTAAAATAAAGTATAAATCATGTATACGTACACATATATATACATATGTATATATCATTAGAAAGGTATCGACGATGCGGTCATTATAAGACTAATGTTGAGTTCTTTCGACATTAGTTTAGTACAAATATCATTAAATCCATTTAAAATAGTATTATAGAGGGGTGTTTAGTTGTTTATATAACTAAAAGGTCATTAAGTAATTATGGAGGGTAGTTTTTGAAAATTCAATTAGTATAAATAAGAGCCTTGGGCTCTCATATTTCTTGCACCATTCTCTTGATTCAAGAGTCTTTCTCTCCTTATCCCCTGAGCATTTCGGTCCCTCGTGATTCGACTTCTCTTTCTGTAGTTTTAGTATAGTAAGGTGAGCGCTGAAGCGCTGCACGAATCTTTCTTAGAAAGATTCAGCGACGAAGTTCTGCCCCTGCAGAGCCCGACTCCTAGCTAAAATCCCCTTGAAAGTAAGTTATGCTTACCCTATTTTAAATATAGTTTATATTTAAAATTAGTATTGTTATTATAAATTTATAATAAATATTTGAGCTATTATTATGACTTATATAAGTGTCGTTATAATATCTTTTAACTACTCGCGGTACGGGGAATCTGGTTTAAAGGGCCGCATAGGGTTGTTGGATTTCAGAAGTGCTATACGCCAAAATGGTCGTGCCCTCCGGTGTTTTATGTCTGGCCTCTGTCTGTACATAGTAGTTGGAAAGTATTGTTTAAACGCTTATATAATAATAATAATAATAATAAGACTAATAATTAGTCACGGTAATATTAGACTAAAACCTAGTGGTGATAATACTAGGTTTCGTCAAAGGAAATTATTTTAAAGTAAACGAAGCGCTGTCCGAGTACCGAGTCACCACCTTCTCAGGTGAGTGCATAGTTACTTTCATCTTACACATAGATATGAAGTATTTTATATAAACTACGTGCTATGTGTGCATATTATCTGTATACTTGTTGTCTATGTTGGATGAACGTTTTTATACATGTTTTAGATGATTTAAACTGTATACGTATTTTATATACACGAATATGTTGGGTATGATACAGGTAGATGAATGATGAGAGATAAAAGATGATGTGAGTAAACATTGGCAGCTATAGACTTAGTGCCTAGCTAATAAACATCGGCAGCTATGGTCTTAGTGCCTATTGGACAAACACCGGTAGCTATGGATTTAGTACCTGTTAAGGAATTGGTAGCTATGGACTTAGTGCCTATTAGATAAACACTGGTAGCTATGGATTTAGTACCCGATGAATAGACTATAGCAGCTATGGAAATAGTGCTTTATGAACGAACATTGGCAGCTATGGATTTAGTGTCAGTCCTATAACCCTGGAGGTAAGGGACTTCGGAATAAACGAATGCAGGATAGATGACTCTTAGGTTAAATCCTTAAAGAGTAAAGAAGATAATGGGGATGGATAATTGGGTTGATTGTTTGATTGAACATAGTAATTATATTATTGTGGGTTGAAAACCCTATGTACTCACCAGGTTTCCCAACCTGACCCACTCAGTTTATGTATATCACAGGTGACGAAGTGAAGTGACATTACACTGAGAGATTTAAAAGAGATGTAGATCACTAGTGTAAATCATTGTATGTTCTGTTTATGCTTATGTTTCGGTATTAACGATGACATCCCAAACATTTTAAAATGAAATAAATACGTTTCTTCGAAAATGTTTTAATAACGTATTTACCATGTTTTTTCTGTGAACAAATTCCGCAACCTTTTTATAAAATGAAGTACTCTGATTTTTATAAAGCATAAACAAAATCGGTCTTTTCTGGCCGTGATTTTGGGGATGTCACAGAATGAAGAAAAAAATTACTTGGCAATTGGATTGTTGTACCAAGCGATACCGGAATCCTTGATTATGCAGTTGGGAGATGTCGATTCAGCAAAAGCCCTCTGGAACTCAATCAAAGCAAGGCACGTTGGAGCCGACCGGGTGAAAGAAGCCAGACTTCAAACCCTAAATTCCGACTTTGACAGATTAATAATGGCAGAGAAAGAATCAATCGAATCCTTCGCCGGGAAATTATCGGAAATCGCCTCTCAATCGGCGTCACTGGGTGAAACCATTGAAGAATCAAAGATGGTGAAGAAGCTACTAAAATCCACACCGAGGAAGTTTCTTCATATTGTTGCATCACTTGAGCAAGTTCTCGATTTGAAGACAGTCGGATTCGAGGACATCGTCGGACGATTGAAAGCATACGAGGAGAGGGTGAAGGAGGCGGATGATAGCAATGAAGGATCTAAGGCGCTGTTTGTCGACGGTGGGAATCAAAGCTGGAGAAGAAAGGGGAAAGCAATTAATCAAGGAACTGGTACGACTGGGAACAATATACACGGGTCGAGTGGATCTGGATCCGGATCCTGTGGGTCTAATATGTCAAGTGGATCTGGGTCTAAAGCAAAAAAGGCCCAAAGAAAATCAAATAATAGTCGATCCAATAGTAAGCCCAATTCCAATTCTGATCCAAATAGTAAACCAAAAAAGGACCGATCCAAAATTATTTGTTACCGGTGCGATAAACCGGGCCACTTCGCGTCTCAATGTCCGGACCGAATCAAACAATTACAAGAAAGTAATTTTGTTGAATATGACGTTACCAACGATGCCGTATTTTTACACGAGACCGTATTTTTGAATGAAGAGAAGGTGATACCGTCTCGATACGACTCAGAAGAAAATGATGTGTGGTATTTGGATAATAGGGCGAGCAATCACATGACGGGGAACCGGTCATTTTTCTCCGAGCTTGACGAAAGCATAACTGGGAGGGTTAAATTTGGAGATAATTCGTGTGTAAAAATCAAGGAAAAAGGTGCTATACTTTTCCAAGGGAAGAAAGGTCAACAAAGGCTGATGACGGAGATTTACTACATACCGGATCTCAAGAACAACATTATAAGTCTCGGACAAGCAACTGAAGCCGGGTGTGATATTTGAATGAAAGACAACTATTTAACCATGCACGATGCCGATAATTGCTTATTAATGAAAGTACAAAGAACTTCAAACCGCCTTTATAAAATAAAATTACAGATTGGAGTTCCTATTTGCTTTCATTCAAGACTAAGTGAAGATGCGTGGCTATGGCATGCAAGACTTGGGCACATCAATTTCGAGTCAATGAAAAAGATGTCCAAAAAGGGTTTAGTCAAAGGGTTACCGAAATTAGATCATGAGAATCAATTATGTGAATCGTGCTTAGTCGGCAAGCAAACGAGAAAGTCCTTCCCAACCATGACGACATACAAAGCAAAAAAACCATTGGAGCTTGTTCACGGTGATATATGCGGTCCGATCACGCCGGCAACCAAGGGTCAAAATAGGTACATTTTTACACTAATTGATGATTTTTCACGATTTATGTGGATTTATCTCATAAAAGAAAAGAGTGAGGCGTTTACACACTTCAAAAAATTCAAAGCTTTGGTGGAAAATGAAATTCGAAAGCCTTTGAAAGTGTTTAGAAGTGATCGAGGAGGTGAGTTTACCTCTCTCGAGTTTAATTCTTTTTGTGAACAAAACGGAGTCAAACACCATCTCACCACCCCATACTCTCCACAACAAAACAAAATTGTGGAACGAAGAAACCGAACTCTTATGGACATGACATGAAGTATAATGAAGGCAATGCATGTTCCAAACTACTTATGGGGAGAAGCGGTAAATCACTCAACAAATCTAATCAATCGAGTTTACACAAGAGTCCTTGGTGATACAACTCCATACGAAAAGTTGTATAAAAGAAAACCGAATTTAGAAAATGTTCGTATATTTGGGTGTCTAGCACATGCAAAAGTTGAATCGGTTAATCAAAAGAAGTTGGATGCAAGATCAAGACCACTAGTATATGTTGGATCCGAACTGGGTACGAAAGCTTACCTGTTATTTAACCCGGTAACACAAAAAATAATCGTGAGTCGAGATGTTATTTTTGATGAAACCAAAGGGTGGGATTGGATTAAAGAAGCAGGAACCAACAATGAAGAATCGGGCTCATTCGTAATACCATGGGACTATCCAAGAGACGATGCGAGCACCAACCAAGGAAACGATGTAAATAATGATCCAATTCAATCGGATCATGAGATTGGAGATGAAGGGGAAGTACAAGATAATCAACAACCAAGTCTGGTAAATAATAATGTTCAACAAGGAGCTGCAAACCAAAGACCTTCGAGAGCAAGAGTACCTCCAAGACGATTTCAAGATTATGAGCTTGATCTTGACAATCTCGAAGAACTCCTTCTAACAACCAATGACGAGCCGATATCGGTTGAAGAAGCGAAGAAAGAACCAGAATGGGTCAAGGCCAAGGATGCGGAAACAAAAATAATACTTGGACTCTTGTGAACAAACCTATGGGGGTGAAGCCAATTGGACTCAAGTGGGTGTTCAAATTAAAGAAAAATGCAGATGACACCATTAATAAATACAAGGCAAGGTTGATTGCTAAAGTTTACGTGCAACAACCCGGTATTGATTTTCAGGAAGTGTTTGCCCCGGTAGCTCGAATTGAAACCATTCGGTTTCTTATAGCCTTAGCAGCTACTCATGGGTGGGAGCTTCACCACTTAGATGTAAAAACAACATTCTTACATGGAGAATTAAAAGAAACTGTTTATGTGTCACAACCGGAAGGCTATATAAAGAAGGGCAACGAGCATAAAGTATATCGCCTTACAAAAGCACTATATGGTCTAAGACAAGCACCTCGAGCATGGAACACGAAGCTTGATGGGATTTTGAATAATATGAAATTTCAAAAGTGCATGAAAGAACCATCGGTGTACTGGAAATGTAAAGGATCTAACTTGCTAATTTTAGCAATTTATGTTGATGACTTATTTGTCACAGGTACAAATTTGAGCATGATCAAGAGGTTCAAATTAGAGATGTCCAAGAACTTTGAGATGTCGGACCTTGGAAGATTAACTTATTACATTGGCATTGAAGTTAAGCAAGAAGAATCGGGGATTACTATAAACCAATTACTTCCTAAATTGAAAAGCATTTTTTGAAATTTGAATCCTCCCCTCGCTCTATGGTTAATATGCCATCCACAAATTGCATCTTAAAGTGCTACTGGACTGTGGCTGAAGATGATGGTGACAAGTGGTTTTTGTAAATTCGGATTTTTTCTCAATCGAGCTCAAGGTACGCAATAAGTTTTGATTAAAGGTACATTTTTCCTCAAAGTCTTTTATCTTACAACTCATATCTTCTGCTCCTCACCAACGAGCGGCGATCTGTAACTCATATATTTTTCCTCATTTTGCTGTTTTTTGTTTACTACTTTTAACCAGAGAAAAGTAGAATGAACCAGGAGCAAGAAAATGCTTCTGAAGGCTTTAAGAACAAGGTTTTGTTTTTTTAGTACTTCAATGAAGTCGATACAAAAGATTTTTAGGGGTCCGGTGAGATCTAACTATGATTCCGACAATCAAGATCTGCAACCTTTGACTAATCCATTGACAACCTTTAAGGTTTTAGTTTTCCCAGCTCTATAACTTTTTAACGATGGTTGTTTAAATGGTATTGCAGGGTGTGTATGCATGTTCACGGTTAGCTGAAGTTTATCTTGATTGATACAAATAAAAGCATATGAAAAATGTGATGACTATTTGTTGGTAGTGTTCTAGAGTTCAGATTACATTGAAGGTATAAATATAATTAACATATATTGTAATTTGTTGGACAAAAATAGCTCTAGAAGTGGGACACCTCATTACCTATCGGTGTTTATGTGATTGTATGTATGTGATTTTGTGTATGTTCATGTATGAGAATGAGACTATGTGACTATGTGAGTGTGTGTGCATGAATGGTTGTTTATGTGAATTGTTGTGAAATGTCGGTTAAAGGAACTAAGAAGTGGAATAATTTATATCTATGCTTCTTTTGCAGGTTGCAAAATCTTATGCCCCCTGATGAGCAAAAGAAGAAGCCAAGACCTAAAGATGTTTTTAATTGTGTCCTACCTATCAGATGACAACTTGAAGCCTTTAAAACTGGCCCAATGTTGATATTGTGCTCTTTTATATTGTTGTAATCATATTATATTTTCAACATTTTTAATATAAATG